>NW_019957565.1:91356-104447 GCF_002910315.2 Salvelinus sp. IW2-2015
GTTGCTAATGAATCTATCTAGAGGTTCTCTTTAACTCTTGACCGGGTCAATATGAATCTAGAGTCCTCTATCAACCTCTGGACCCTGGGCTTACTATGAAGTCTCTAGTCACTGTCCTGGTTGCTGAGTTCTATCTAACTCTGACCTGGTCTATGAATCTAGAGTCCTCTATCTAACTTGACCTGTTCTTGAGACGTAAGCTTGAATCTCTGACGTTCGGTAGAATCTAGAGTCTTACTTCGTCCTATGTGATCTATTAACACTTCTGATATCTAGGGACTCTAGGGTCTACTCTGAACCTTCTATGATCAGAGTCCTCTTAACTAGCTTGACTTCATGATTAGAGTCCTACACCTGGGTTCTATGAATCTGAGAGCTCTATCTAACTCTGACCGTGGGTTCTATGAATCTAGAGTCCTCTATCTATCAACTCTGACCTGGGTTCTATGAAATCTAGAGTCCTCTATTCTAACGTCTGACCTGGTTCTATGAATCTGAAGAGTCCTCTATCTACTCTGACCTGGGTTCTATGAATCTATAGTCACGTTCTATCTAACTCTGAGACCTGCGTGTCTTATGAATCTAGAGTTCCTCTAACTAACTTCTGACCTGGGTTCTATGAATCTAGAGTCCTCTATCTAACTCTGACCTGGGTTCTATGAATCTAGAGTCCTCTATCTACTCTGACCTAGGTTCTATGAATCTGAGTCCTCTATTCTATCTAACTCTGACCTGGGTTCTTATGAATCTATGAGTCCTTATCTAAACTCTGACTGGGTCTATGAATCTAGAGTCTCTATCTAACTCTCTGACCTGGGTTCTATCTAGAAGATCATAGAGTCCTCTATCTAACTCTGACTAGGGTTCTATGAATCTAGAGTCCTCTATCTAATCTGTCTGACCTGGGTTCTATGAATCTAGAGTCCTCTATCTATAACTCTGACCTGGTTTCTATTGAATTCTAGAGGCTCTATCTAACTCTGACCTGGGTTCTATGATCTAGATTCCTCTATCTAACTCTGACCTAGGGTTCTATGAATCTAGAGTCCTCTATCAACTCTGTCTGACCGGGTCTATGAATTAGAGTCCGCTCTAACTAACTCTGACCTGGGTTCTATTGAAGTCTAGAGCTCCTCTATCTGACTCTTGACCTGGGTTCTATGAATCTAGAGTCCTCTAATTGCGTGAGAGTGAGAGACCTCTGACCTGGTTCCATATGAATCTAGGGTCCTCTATTCTAACTCTTTTCTGACCTGGGTTCTATGGAATCTAGAGTGCGCTTCTATCTAACTCTGAACCTGGGTTTCTATGAATCTAGAGTCCTCTATCTAATCTTCTGACCTGGGTTCTAATGAATCTAGAGTCCTCTAACAACGCTGACCTGAGGTTCTATGAATCTAGAGTCCTCATGCAACTCTGACCTGGGTTCTATGAATCTAGAGTCCTCTAACTAACTATCCTGACCTGGGTTCTATGAATCTAGAGTCCTCTATCTAAACACTGTCTGACCTGGGTTCTATGAATCTAGAGTCCTCTATCTAACTCTGACCTGGGTTCTATGAATCTAGAGTCCTCTATCTAACTCTGACCTGGGTTCTATGAATCTAGAGTCCTCTATCTAACTTCTGACCTGGGTTCTATGAATCTTAGATCCTCTATCTAAACTCTGACTGGGTTCTATGAATCTAGAGTCCCTATCTAACTCTGTCTTACCTGGGTTCTATGAATCTAGAGTCCTCTATCTATACTTCTGACCTGGGTTCTATGAATCTAGAGTCCTCTATCTAACTAACTCTGACCTGGTTCTATGAATCTAGAGTTCTCTATCTAACTCTGACCTGGTTCTATGAATCTAGAGTCCTCTATCTAACGCTGACCTGGGTTCTATGAATCTAGATCCTCTATCTAACTCTGACCTAGGTTCTATGAATCTAGAGTCCTCTATCTAAACTCTGACCTAGGTTCTATGAATCTAGAGTCTCTATCTAATCTTCTGACCTGTGTCTATGATCTAAGTCCTCTAACTAAACTTTGAACCTGGGTTCTATGAATCTAGAGTCCTCTATCTAACTCTGACCTGGGTTCTATGAATCTAGAGTCCTCTTATCTATCTAACTCTGACCTGGGTTCTATGGAATCAGAGTCCTCTATCTAACTCTGACCTGGGTTCTATGAATCTAGAGTCCTCTATCTAACTCTGACCTGGTTCTATGAATCTAGAAGTCCTCTATCTAACTCTGACCTAGGTTCTATGAATCTAGAGTCCTCTATCTAACCTGTCTGACTGGGTTCTATGAATCTAGAGTCCTCTAACTAACTTTGACCTGGTTCTATGAATCTAGAGTCCTCTATCTAAACTCTGACCTGGGTTCTATGAATCTAGAGTCCTCTATCATCTAACTCTGACCTGTTCTATGAATCTAGATCCTCTATCTAACTCTTACCTGGGTTCTATGAACTCGATCCTCTATCTAACCTCTGACCTGGGTTCTATGAATCTAGAGTCCTCATATCTAACTCTGACCTAGTTCTATGAATCTAGAGTCCTCTATCTAACTCTCGTCTACCTGGTTCTATGAATCTAGAGTCCTCTATCTAACTAACTCTGACCTGGTTCTATGAATCTAGAGTCCTCTATCTAACTCTGACCTGGGTTCTATGAATCTAGAGTCCTCTATCTAACCTGACCTGGTTCTATGAATCTAGAGTCCTCTATCTAACTCTCTGACCTGGTTCTATGAATCTAGAGTCCTCTAACTAACTTGACCTGGGTTCTATGAATCTAGAGTCCTCTATCTAACTCTGACCTGGGTTCTTATGAATCTAGAGTCCTCTATCTATCTAACTCTGACCTGGGTTCTATGATCTAGACCTCTAACTACTCTGACCTGGTTCTATGAATCTAGAGTCCTCTATCTAACTCTGACCTGGGTTTCTATGAATCTAGAGTCCTCTAACTAACTACTCTGACCTGGGTTCTATGAATCTAGATCCTCTATCTAACTTCTGACCTGGGTTCTATGAATCTAGAGTCCTCTATCTAACTCTGACCTGGGGTTCTATGAATCTAGAAGTCCTCTTATCTAAACTCTGACCTGGTTCTATTGAATCTAGAGTCCTCTAATCTAACTCTGACCTGGGTTCTATGAATCTAGAGTCCTCTATCTAACTCTGACCTGGTTCTATGATCTGAGCTTCTAACTACTCTGACCTGTTCAGAATCTAGAGTCCTCTATCTTACTCTGACCTGGGTTCTATGAATCTAAGTCCTCTATCTAACTCTGTCTGACCTGGGTTCTTGATCTCTAGAGTCCTCTATCTAACTCTGACCTGGGTTCTATGAATCTAGAGTCTCTATCTAACTAACTCTGACCTGGGTTCTATGAATCTAGAGTCCTCTAATCTAACTCGTGCTGACCTGGGTTCTATAATCTAGAAGTCCTCTAATCTAACACTTCTGACCTGGTTTATGAATCTAGAGTCCTCTATCTAACTCTGACCTGGGCTTCTATGAATCTAGAGCTCCTCTATCTTAACTCTGACCTGGTTCTATGAATCTAGAGTCCTCTAACTACATCTCTGACCTGGTTCTATGATCTATAGTCCTCTATCTAACTCTGACCTGGTTCTATGAATCTAGAGTCCTCTAACTAACTCTACCCTGTTCTATGAATCTAGATCCTCTAACTTAACTCTGACCTGGTTCTATGAATCTAGAGTCCTCTATCTAACTCTGACCTGGGTTCTATTGAATCTTAGAGTCCTCTATCTAAACTCTGACCTGGTTCTATGAATCTGAGGAATCCTCTATAAACTTGACCGGCTATGAACTGATTATCTAACTTGGGGGACCTGGTTCTATGAAATCAGAGTCCTTCGTATACTACTCTGACCTGGTTACTATGAATTCTAAGTCCTCTATACTAACTCTGACCTTGGTTCATGAATCTAGAGTCCTCATTCTAGCCGCTTACCTGCTCTGACCTGGGTTCTATGAATCTAGAGTCCTCTATCTAACTCTGACCTGGGTTCTATGAATCTAGAGACCTCTATCTCTGTCTGTCTGACCCAAAGGTCAATACCAGTGTGTTATGGGCTGTCATCCGTGTACCGTATGATGTTATCCCCTGTCATCCCTGTACCGTCCTGCATGTCCAGATGACGTAATATATATGGCACCGCTCTCCACATCAATTTCCCCCCCCCCTCCCCCGGTGATTTACAATCAACTAATCAATTGCAATTTCATTTGGCATTGACCGTATCTCGTGAAGGGTTGGGACAATAATGGGCCTAGCCTGTGTAGATGTTCAGTATTGTGATGTGACCTCCAATCCCTCACTCAGCCTCACTCAGCCTCACTCAGCCCCCTACACCTCCAGACGTCTGGAAGGACAAAGACCAGATCAGTCCTTTAGCTAAGCCAATCTGTCAAATCTGATTAGCCTTGTGTGGTCCTTCTCTCTCGCTCTCTTCCTCTATCCGTCTGTCTCTTTCTCTCTCCCTCCTCTTGTGTCCGCTCTAAAAACCTTGCATTGTGGATAATTCCATCAGTGTTTTAATGCCATTATACCTCAGCTCCAAGGCTTGGTGAATCATCTCCTGTCCTTATCTTACAGACACATTTAAACTCTACCATCTTGTGTTTACTGGTCGTCATGAGTAATGGATCAGGGTGGGAACTGTGGGCAGGAGTGGAACCCTGGGTGTCCCTGGGACGGAGATGAGTGGCCTGTGGGCAGACAGAGCCCAGTATATGTTGGGGAGAGGCACCTCGGGTCTGTTTTTAATGACCTTTGACTGTTCAGAGTCCCTGCACTGCTCCGAATCATTGAGTCAGAAAGGAGAGCATTTTCTGATAGACTGTGTGGGGGAGGGAGGAAAACCGTTAGCAGCACTAAAACATCAGTATTTAAATGCTGTACTGGGCCTGTTCTGTTTCCAGCTCTTTGAAGCTACAGGCTGTAATGAACCTGTTCTGTATCTAAGGGGAAACCGGACTCTGTTTTCCACTGACAAATAATCTGCTGTTGAATCTCTCTCTCTCTCTCTCTCTCTCTCTCTCTCTCTCTCTCTCTCTCTACTCCACGTCACTCAACTCACTCACTCACTCACTTCACTCCACTCACTCACTCACTCACTCACTCACTCACTTCACTCACTCACTCACTCTCACCTCACTCACTCACTCACTCACTCACTCACTCACTCACTCACTCACTCACTCACTACACTAACGCAGTGTTAAATAGATTGGGAGTTTAGAGGGTAGGTACCATTGGAATCTCACCCTCTACTGTTAGAGATCCTCCATTTAAGGTAGGAACCATTTGGAATCTCACCCTATATGTTTGAAAATCCCCCATTTAAAGGGTAGGAACCATTTGGAATCTCACCCTCTATACTGTTTGAGGATCCCCATTTAAAGGGTAGGAACCATTTGGAATCTCACCCTCTATACTGTTTGAGGATCCTCCATTTAAAGGGTAGGAACCATTTGGAATTCACCCTCTATACTGTTTGAGGATCCTCCATTTAAAGGTAGGAACCATTTGGAATCTCACCCTCTATACTGTTTGAGGATCCTCCATTTAAGAGGGTAGACCATTTGGAATCTCACCTCTATACTGTTTGAGGATCCTCCTTTAAAGGTAGGAACCATTTGGAATCTCACCCTCTATACTGTTGAGGATCCTCCATTTAAGGGTAGGAACCATTTGGAATCTCACCCTCTGTACTGTTTGAGGATCCTCCATTTAAAGGGTAGGAACCATTTGGAATCTCACCCTCTGTACTGTTTGAGGATCCTCCATTTAAAGGGTAGGTACCATTTGGAATCTCACCCTCTATACTGTTGAGGATCCTCCATTTAAAGGGTAGGTACCATTTGGAATCTTACCTCTGTACTGTTGAGGATCCTCTATTTAAAGGTAGGAACCATTTGGAATCTCACCTCTGTACTGTTAGAGGATCCTAATTTAAAGGGATACCATTTGGAATCGAAACTCACTTGCAGCATTACAGTTTTCTGAGTTTCTGCAGTAGTTTCTCCAAACAGAAATTGCATCATGGCCTGTTTAGGAATTAGATTGATGTATATGTCACAGTGTGATAGCAGAACACTCCTTAGCATGTGACTTCCTCTTAGACGCTTCCTTCACTTCCTCAAGAAAAACACCATGAGGTCTCATCAAATATTGGCTGGCGCTTCTTTGGGCCTTCTTCTTCTCAAAGTTGAACTTTCTTTGAAAATTCCATTTGTCAACTGTCTGCTGGTGTTCCACTGTTGTCTGGCTAGCTTGTCTGTCTGTTGTCTGGCTGGCTAGCTGGCTGTCTGGCTGCGTCTGGCCTGCTGGCTGCCTGTTGGCTGGCTGCGAGCTGGCTGCCTGGCTGCTGCTGTGCTGCTGCTGTAGCGTGGCTGCCTGTCTGTCTGGCTAGCTGGCTGCCTGTCTGCCTGTCTGTCTGTCTGTCTGTCTGTCTGTCTGGCTGCTGGCTAGCTGCCTGTCTGGCTGGCTAGCTGTCTGTCTGCTGTCTGTCTGTCGTCTGTCTGTCGTCTGTCTAGTCTGGCTGCCTGTCTGTCTGTTGCTGTCTGTCTGTCTGTCTGGCTAGCTGTCTGTCTGTCTGTCTGTCTGTCTGTCTGTCTGTCTAGCTGGCTGTCTGTCTGTCTGTCTGGCTAGCTGGCTGCCTGTCTGGCTGGCTAGCTGCTGCCTGTCTGGCTAGCTGGCTGGCTGTCTGGCTGGCTAGCTGTCTGTCTGTCTGTCTGGCGCCTGTCTGTCTGGCTGGCTGGAGGGAAGGGAAGAGGGTCAGTGAAGCATCATGTGAGTCTGTCAACACACCTCGGAATCGAACTTACCATATATACACATCACATTTCCCATGTTTTAATGCTAGAGAATATATGTTATTTCGCCATTCGGCCTGCCGTCTCAATTACCACATCGTTATCTGGCTAGTTACATGTTGCTGCCTGCGTCTCCAATCTACCGACATCTGTATATGCTGGCCTGCGTCTCAGTCTAACTCACATTCTGATTATGTTGGGCTGCTCGTCTCAGTCTACCGTACATCTGTATAATTGTTGGCCTCGTGCTAGTCCTACCCACATTCTGTATATGTGGCCTGCGTCTCAGTCTACCACATCTGTATATGTTGGCCTGCGTCTCAGACTACCACATCTGTATATGCTGTGCCTGCGTCTCAATCTACCACATCTGTATATGTGGCCTGCGTCTCAGTCTACTACATCTGTAGAGTGTTGGCCCTGCTTCTCAATCTACCACATCTGTATATGTTGGCCTGCGTCTAGTCTACCACATCTGTATATGTTCTGGCTGCGTCCAATCTTACCACATCTGTATATTGCTTCCTTGCGTCTAGTCTACCACAGTCTGTACTGCTGGTCGCTGCGCCTCCGTTACCACAATCTGTCATATGTTGGTCCCACATCTGTATATGTTGGCCTGCGTCTCAGTCTACCACATCTGTATATGCTGGCCTGCTGCATCTGTGATGGACGGTGGCAGAGCTAGGGCAGTGTTTGTCAGACCAGGAGACATCACGAAAACATCTGTAGTTTGGCCAAAGAGTTTGGCCTGCAAACTAATATGACCGCTCTATGGACACGGTGGTGTTCTCCGTTTTGCTCTACGACTCACACGAGTTTTATGGGACTTATCTGAAGTCGTAACAGACGATCTGGCAACTTCTGACTGTAGCGTTTCCAAGAGTTTGGGCTACACACACTAAAACCCTTCGGAAGGTGAGACAGAGTGTAAGTTCATTAGTTCTCAACATCAACTGTTCATAGGAGACTGCATGAATCAGGCCTTCATGGTTGAATTGCTGCAAAGAAACCACTACAGTTATTTCACCTTTATTTAACCAGGTCGGCCAGTTGAGAACAAGTTCTCATTTACAACTGCGACCTGGCAAAGATAAAGCAAAGCAGTGTGACACAAATAACACAGAGTTACACATAAACAAACGTATCGTCAATAACACAATAGAAAAAAGTCTATATACAGCGTGTGCAAATGAGGCAAGATTATGGAGGTAAGGCAATAAATAGGCCAGAGTGGGGAAGTAATTACACAATTAAACACTGGAGTGATAGATGTGCAGAAGATGAATGTGCAAGTAGAGATACAGGGGTGCAAATGAGCAAAATAAATAACAGTATGGGGGTAGTTGGATGGGCTATTTACAGATGGGCTATGTACAGGCGCAATGATCTGTAAGCTGCTCGAACAGCTGATGCTTACAGTTAGTCAGGGAGATATGAGTCTCCAGTTTCAGTGATTTTTGCAATTATTTTCAGTCGCTGGCAGCAGAGACCTGGAAGGAAAGGTGGCCAAACGAGGAATTGGCTTTGGGGGTGACCAGAGAGATATACCTGCTGGAGTGCGTGCTACGGGTGGGTGCTGCTATGGTGACCAGCGAGATGAGATATAGGGGGGCTTTACCTAGCAGGGTCTTGTAGGTGGTTGGAGCCAGTGGGTTTGACGACGAATATGAAGCGAGCGCCAGCCAACAAGAGCATACAGGTCACAGTGGTGGGTAGTATATGGGTCTTTGGTGACAAAGGACCAAAGGACACCAATAAGAAGAAGAGACTTGCTTGTGCCAAGAAACACAAGCAATAGATATTAGACCGGTGGAAATCTGTCCTTTGGTCTGATGAGTCCAAATATGCRATTTTTTTTKGGGGTTCCAACCGCCTTGTCTTTGTGAAACGCAGAGTAGGTGAACAGATGATCTCCGCATGTGTGGTTCCCACCGTGAAGCATGGAGGAGGAGGTGTGATGGTGACACGGTCTGTGATTTATTTGGAATTAAAGGCACACTTAACCAGCATGGCTACCACAGCATTCTGCAGCGAACCACCCCATCTGGTTTGCGCTTAGTGGCACTATCATTTGTTTTTCAACAGGACAATGACCCAACACACCTCCAGGCTGTGTAAGGGCTATTTGACCAAGAAGGAGAGTGATGGAGTGNCACACCTCCAGGCTGTGTAAGGGCTATTTGACCAAGAAGGAGAGTGATGGAGTGCTGCATCAGATGACCTGGCATCCACAATCACCTGACCTCAACCCAATTGAGATGGTTTGGGATGAGTTGGACTGCAGAGTGAAGGAAAAGCAATTAACAAGTGCTCAGCATATGTGGGAACTCCTTCAAGACTGTTGGAAAAGTATTCCAGGTGAAGCTGGTTGAGATGATGTCAAGAGTGTGCAAGCTGTTATCAAGGCAACGGGTGGCTACTTTGAAGAATCTCAATTACTAAATATATTTTGATTTAACACTTTGGTTACTACATGGTTTCATATGTGTTATTTCATAGTTTTGATGTCTTCACTATTATTCTACAATATAGAAAAATAGTAAAATAAAGAAACTAAAATAAAGAAACTCCTCAATGAGTAGGCTGGTATCGTACATGTCGGTTGTTTTGATCTAGGAAACCTACAGTCCTCACAAGAATCATCTGAAGGTACCAGTTAAACATTTTTTATGGACGTATACACTGAGTGTACAAAACATTAGGAACACCTGCTCTTTCCATGACCTAGACTGACCAGGTGAATCCAGGTGAAAGCTATATTCCAGGGTATGGTAGTAGGTGCCAGGCGGTTTGAGTGTGTCAAGAACTGCAACACGATCAACAGTTTCCCCCGCGTGTATCAAGAATTGTCTACCAGCCAAAGGACATCCAGCCAACTTGACAGAATTGTTGAAGCATTGGAGTCAACATGGGCCAGCATCCCAGTGAAACACTTTCGACACCTTGTAGATAAACTTGGGTGTTATCCAGATTTTCATACTGACCTTGTGCCATATCGGCATATTCGGTAATACCGGTACTGAACATAGGGGGTTTTCAAACCCCACTGGTACTCTGTTTTCTGAAGGTTAGCAACGCCACCACCCTGCATCCCACCGCTTGCCTCGGAAGCTAAGCAGGGTCCTGGTCGGTCCCTGGATGGGGGACCAGATGCTGCTGGAAGTGGTCTTGGAAGAATCTAACCACATAGCTAGATAGCTAACTAGCTGCTAAGTTAGCAAACCCGAATACACAACTGCAGTGAATTTAGCTAATTTTAGACAGTTAACTTAATAGTCATAAAATATCTAGCCGGGCAAACATTTAGTTGTGAATTCCATACCGTAGTCAGATCAGCTGGTACGTGCTGCACAACAGTGAGTGACTCACAAGGCCCCAGTCTCTCGTCGTTGTGTGCTGGTAAACAAACACCACTTGAAACGTGACTCAGGTCTACCGTAAACTTCATGATAATTTGACAGATTAAGAAGAACGCAATGTTCTTTATTTACAAACATATTGCACAAGTTGATTGCAGGTATTTACTTACAGCTTTAAATATGCACATTTTATTTAAAAAAAACTTCAAAGAAATAGTTTTGAGGGTGTTGAAAAACCATCCCGTGACCTTTTTCCAAATAGCCCTGTATATGGTATACCTACGTGTACCAACGGATTGAGTCTGTTCTGAGGGTAAACGGGGGTGCAGCTCAGTAATAGGAAGGTGTTCCTAATGTTTTCTACACTCAGTGTATATGGAAGTACTTTTAGTTAAATATGGGGGGGGGAAATGATCTATTTCCTGAGCTTTCTTATTTCTCTTTCTTTCTTTTTTGTGCAGACACTTCAAAACATACTTCCTCTTGATTTATATGTTGACTATCTGTTATTCAATGTGTTTCTATTGGCTAATAGCAGTAAGGACTATCTGTTATTCAATGTGTTTCTATTGGCTAATAGCAGTAAGGACTATCTGTTATTCAAATGTGTTTCTATTGGCTAATAGCAAGAAGGATAATCTGTTCTTCAATGTGTTTCTATTGGCTAATAGCAAGTAAGGACTATCTGTTATTCAATGTGTTTCTATTGGCTAATAGCAGTAAGGACTATCTGTTATTCAATGTGTTTCTATTGGCTAATAGCAGTAAGGACAAATTCAACGTTTCATCAAATGTTTTTATTTATTTATATATCTATGTATCTATCTATTTTTTTTATTTTTTTTGTAGTTAGTGGTCCTAAAATGAAAAATCAAATTGCAAAATGGTATGACCATCTCAAAACAATTCCATATGTTAGCTTAGTAGAAACCTAGTCCGATAGACCCTAGACCAGGGCTCTCTAACCTTAATCCTGGAGAGCTACCGTCCTGTAGGTTTTTGTTCCAACCCTAATCTAGCAAACCTGATTCTAATAATTAGCTGTTAGAGAGATCTGCCCTGTTGGAGAGCCCTGTCCTGTTGGAGATCTCTGCCCTGTTGGAGAGCCCTGCCCTGTTGGAGAGCCCTGCCCTGTTGGAGAGCCCTGTCCTGTTGGAGAGCCCTGTCCTGTTGGAGAGCCCTGCCCTGTTGGAGAGCCCTGTTCTGTTGGAGAGCCCTGTCCTGATGGAGAGCCCTGTCCTAGACTATTCCAGTCTCTGGTTAGCTTAGCGCCTAGCCGGTCTTACATTAAGAACAATTTACCCCTCGCTTCCAAGCATGTGACTGTGGTAGCTCTTCGAACCGAAGCCTTGTCTGCTCAGTCAAGCCCATCGAACCGAAGTCTTGTCTGCTCAGTCAAGCCCACAATAGGACATGACAGGCCCTAGGGCAGAGTTTCCCAGACTCGGTCCTGGGGACCCCAGGGGTAGCAGGTTTTTGCACTAGCACTACACAGCTGATTTAAATCATCAACTAATCCTCAAGGTTTGATCGTTTGCTTCGGCTGTGTACTGTTAAGGCATAAAAACTAAACGTGCTTTTTCCTTTGGGTCCAAAGGGCTGAGTTTGGTAACGTTGCACTAGGGGTTAAGTCAGTAACTGAGTGTACWAAACATTAAGAACATTTTTTAGTAGTATTGAGGTGCAACCCCTTTTTGGCCCTCAGAACAGCCTCAATTCGTCAGGACATGGACTCTACAAGGTGTCGAAAGTGCAGGGATGCTGGTCCATGTTGACTCCAATGCTTCCCACTGTTGTCAAGTTGGCTGGATACCCTTTGGGTGGTGGACCATTCTTGGGGTTAACATGGTCACTGTAGGACATGACAGGTCCTAGAGGTCAACATGGTCACTGTAGGACATGACAGGTCCTAGAGGTTAACATGGTCACTGNAACATGGTCACTGTAGGACATGACAGGTCCTAGAGGTTAACATGGTCACTGTAGGACATGACAGGTCCCAGAGGTCAACATGGTCACTGTAGGACCTGTATGGTAACTCATCTCCTCCAGACAATCTGCTCCTCAGACGCCAGCCCCATCCTCCCCCTCACCTAAACTGACATGGCGACACACTACCTGCCCCAATGCATAGTGCCAACTGTTAAGTTTGGTGGAGGAGGAATAATGGTCTTGGGCTGTTTTTAAATAATGGTCTGGGGTTGTTTTTCATGATTTGGGTCCTTTAGTTCCAGTGAAGGGAAATCTTAACACTACAGCATGACATTCTTGATGATTCTGTGCTTCCAACTTTGTGGAAACAGTTTGAGGAAGGCCCTTTCCTGTTTCAGCATGACAATACTCCCGTGCACAAAGCGAGGTCCACACAGAAATGGTTTGTCGAGATCGGTGTGGAAGAACTTGACTGGCCTGCATTGAGCCCTGACCTCAACCCCATTGGAAACCTTTTGGATGAACTGGAACACCGACTGCGAGCAAAGCCTTATCGCCAAAACATCAGTGCCCGACCTCACTAATGCTCTTGTGGCTGAGTGGAAGTCCCCTCAGCAATGTTCCAACATCTTGTAGAAAGCCTTCCCAGAAGAGTGGAGGCTGTTATAGCAGTAAACAGCAGTAAACTCCATTTTAATGGTCATGATTTTGAATGAGATGTTGGACGAGCAGGTGTCCACATACTTTTGTAGTGTAGCAGTGCACTTTCTTTCAATTTCCTCTCTTCTCACCAAGAAGGAATACATTAGCGTCTAACACTGGAACCGAACCGAAGGAGAGAGCCTGGTAGAGAGCCTGGTAGAGAGCCTGGTAGAGAGCCTGGTAGAGAGCCTGGTGGAGAGAGCCTGGTAGAGAGTCGAAGGAGAGAGCCTGGTAGAGAGTCGAAGGAGAGAGCC
>NW_019957565.1:105109-108656 GCF_002910315.2 Salvelinus sp. IW2-2015
AGAGAGACTGGGAGAGAGACTGGGAGAGAGACTGGGAGAGAGACTGGTAGAGAGACTGGGAGAGAGACTGGTAGAGAGACTGGGAGAGAGACTGGTAGAGAGCCGAAGGAGAGAGCCGAAGGAGAGAGCCGAAAAGATAGGGGGATAAAGAGGTAGGAAAGAAAGGGAGAAAGACTGCCTACTTCAGTTGTCTCGACACGACCCCAGCTCAGATTATCCTCCCAATATTCTTTCAACAGAGGCAACGTTCCCAGAGCTCTGAACAAACACACCGCGCCGTGTTTGCTTTTCTAACAGGACATCTCGTGCTGCGCTGTTTGATTTTAATGAGCGTTGGTGTAATCTAATATACATGCTCATCCTTATTCATGTAACAGAACCAAAGTAAGCCACATAAACCTCAATGCCAAGGATGCTAGGTCAGGTCTGTTTATGGGAGAGCAAAGCCCTTGTTTTATTTGGAATCGTGACAACGACCGTTCGTCCTGCTCGCTTGTTGTCGAAGTCTCTGGCCCTCAGTGGTTGAGGTCCACTGTCTGTCAGCTGAATTGTATTCACGTTGTTACTAGTGTGTGATTTAGCGTCTTTTTTTTTTTTTTTTGGGGTGAGGGGGATCTAGACTCTGTGAATTACACGAGGGGCTTGTGTACGGTGCTTAACCCAGGCTCTAGTGCTCCCAAAGCCCCTTTCGTTATTCTGTAGGGTCTTTGTGTACTGACTGATCGTTTTATCTAGGCTTGAAACCCCTCTAAGGCTCGGCAATATTTCAAATTCATTCAGATTTTAATGTTTTAGCTCGATATTCCAAGTCCCTGTATACCAATAATTTGTTTGTTTTTGGGGTTTTTCTGAGCGTTTATGTCTGCTTGTTTTCTTGTTGTCTTTTTGGTCTCAACCACTAGCGCGTGGGCTAATCACTAGCGCGTGGGCTGACCACTAGCGCGTGGGCTGACCACTAGCGCGTGGGCTGACCAATAGCGCGTGGGCTGACCACTAGCGCGTGGGCTAACNGCGTGGGCTGACCAATAGCGCGTGGGCTGACCACTAGCGCGTGGGCTAACCACTAGCGCGTGGGCTAGTCACTAGCGTGTGGGCTAATCACTAGCACGTGGGATATTGTTAATGAGACCAGTGTTCATTTTCTATAATGCCAGCTACAGGAAGTTGGTCATCATTAGTTCTGGTTACATTTGGAACAAACAGCATTTTCAGACTTGAAACGCAGATCAGTGATTATTACAAAAAAAAACTGGTTAAACTATTTTGATAGAATAATTTAATTATTAGTGGGTCTGATGGTTGTGGAAGGTTTATATTTATCTTAGGTATAGTTTCACAAGCTCTGAATTCATTAGATTATAGCTGACTGCTTGAAATGCAGTGTATTTGACTTTTAATAACAACTCTTATTTGGTGAAAGTGTAAAGAAATGTTATCCACCGTRCATTCAGAAAGTATTCAGACCCCTTGACTTTTTCCACTTTTTCCATTTTGTTACGTTACAGCCTTATTCTAAAATGATGAGGGGAAAAACAACATTTAATTCAATCTACACACACACCCCATAATGACAAAAGCAAAAACAGGTTTTTAGAAATTGTTTGAAATGTTTGCAAAAAAAATAAACTGAAGTATCACAATTAGAATAAGTATTCAGACCCTTTATTCAGTACTTTGTTGAAGCACCTTTGGCAGCGATTACAGCCTCGAGTATTCTTGGGAATGACGATACAAGGTTGGCACATCTGCATTTGTGGAGTTTCTCCCAGTCTTCTCTGCAGATCCTCTCAAGCTCTGTCAGGTTGGATGGGGAGCGTTGCTGCACAGCTATTTTCAGGTCTCTCCAGAGATGGTTGATCGGGTTCAAGTCCGGGCTCTGGCAAGACCACTCAAGGACATTCCAGAAGCCACTCCTGCGTTGCCTTGGCTGTGTGCTTAGGGTCATTGTCCTGTTGGAAGGTGAACCTTTGCCCCCAGTCTGAAGTCCTGAGCGCTCTTGAACAGGTTTTCATCAATTATCTCCYTGTACTTTGCTCCGTTCATCTTTCCCTCAAGCCTGACTAGTCTCCCAGTCCCTGCCACTGAAAGACATCCCCACAGCATGATGCTGCCACCACCATGCTTCACCGTAGGGATGGTGTCAGGTTTCCTCCAGACGTGATGCTTGGCATTCAGGCCAAAGAGCTCAATCTTGGTTTCATCAGACCAGATAATCTTGTTTCTCATGGTCTGAGAGTCCTTTGTGCCTTTTAACAAACTCCAAGTGGGCTGGCATGTCTTTTACTTTGGAGTGGCTTCCGTCTGGCCACTCTACCATAAGGGCCTGATTGGTGGAGTGCTGCAGAGATGGTTGTCCTTCTGGAAGGTTCTCCCATCTCCTCAGAGGAACTCTGGAGCTCTGTCAGAGTGACCATCAGGTTCTTGGATCCTCCCTGACCAAGGCCCTTCTCCCCTGATTGCTCAGTTTGGCCGGCGGCCAGCTCTAGAAGAGTCTTGTGGGTCCAAACTCTTCCATTTAAGAATGATGGAGGCCACTGAGTTCTTGGGACCTACAATGCTGCAGAAATGTTTTGGTACCCTCCCAGATCTGTGCCTCGACACAATCCTGTCTCGGAGCTCTAGACAATTCCTTCGACCTCATGGCTTGTGTTTTGCTCTGACATGCACTGTCAACTGTGGACCTTATATAGACAGGTGTGTGCCTTTCCAAATCATGTCCAATCAATTGAATTTACCACAGTTGGACTCCAATAAGTTGTAGAAACATCTCAAGGATGATCAATAGAAACAGGATGCACCTGAGCTCAATTTGAGGTTCATAGCAAAGAGTCCTGAATACTTATGAAAATAGTGTTTCTGTTTTATTTATTTGTAATAAATGTGCTAACATTTCTAAAAACCTGTTTTCACTTTGTCATTATGAGATATTGTATGTCATTATGAGGTATTGTGATGTCATTACGAGCTATGTGATGTCATTATGAATATTGTTGTAGATTGATGAGGAACAAATACATTTTTGAGTGAGGATTAATACATTTTAGAATAAGCAACATGTAATACTTTCCGAACCACTGTATATGGTGATCACCCATAATTTGAGTCATATCGCCCAGCCCTCCCCTCGTGGAGGGGAGACGGGGGAGCAGAGAACAAAAAAAGGTCTGTCTATCTGCAGAACCCTGGTGTGTATTCTCTCCTCTTTGAATGACGGCCAGACGCAGCTCACGTTACGAAATTATTCCCTCGACACGCACGCCATGGCAGCTGTCTTTGGTTAGGTAAATATGTTCCTGTAGCCTCTATCACTCTTGCCCCCCCCCCCCCCCCCCAGCTATTTCCCTCCTGTTCGCTCCCAGCAGCTTTTTCCCACAGCTCTCCAGCCCCCAATCACTGCTCCTATCTCCCCCAGTTAGTGTGTTTTATATAAGGCCAGTAAACAAGGGCCCCCTCTACCTCAGGCCTCAGGAGGAAGACACTGGCTACATCCTAAATGGCACCTTGTCCTCTATTGGGGCACCTGCTTTTGCCCAGGCCCTATAGCTCT
>NW_019957565.1:113492-160677 GCF_002910315.2 Salvelinus sp. IW2-2015
CTCACTTTTTCCACTCTGCCTCTCACACATAACAAATAATGTTTGCTGCCAGCTTTGTCTTATGCCCCCCTTCTCTCCTACACACACACTACACAAGCTTCTCTCTGACTATGTTACTGAATCCCACGTCTGCATTGTGCCAGGAGGAGAGAAAAATGGAGAGGTAGAGGGGGGGGGGGGGGGGGGGTGATGTCTGTCTGCCAGGGAGACAAGAAGAGGAGTTGTTAAACTGTTGTGAGGTAGCTAGTTGCCTGGACCAGACTGGACTGGCTGCTGGACCAGACTGGACTGGCTGCTGGACCAGACTGGACTGGCTGCTGGACCAGACTGGACTGGCTGCTGGACCAGACTGGACTGGCTGCACCTTGAGGAGCTCTTTTGGCTTTAAACTTTAATGGCCAGAAAAATGCTAAACGAGGCACGCACACAAAGAGTGTCCGGTAGTCAAACCATGAAATCATCAGTCACTCAGTCTTGTTAACATACTCCAAACCAGACTAATGTTGCTATTTTGTAAAAGGCCCAAGTTGATACTAGCCAGATGGCCACTATTAGAGAACTACCTAGCAAGTTGACAAACTATTGAATTCACTCTCCATAATCCCATACTGTCAGTGCCAGCCCGTAGCCAAATGTTTAGCTAACTTTAGCATATTATCTAGTTAGCACAACATAGCTAGCTAAGGACACCCCGCTAACTCGGCAGCTAACACAGGAATCTGTTTCACGGAAACGAATCCATTGTGATTTTCATTATGCTAATGCTATCTACAGTGGTTAGCTAGCCTAGAGGAAGTATTTAGTGTTGTGTGCATTGCGTCTGTGCACTCAGCTAGCTACCTTGCATTGCATATTAAGTGTTTTGCATACCGCCCAAACAGATCCACAGATGATGTAATCTCTATTGCACTCCACACTGCCCTTTCACACCTGGACAGAAGGAACACCTATGTGAGAATGCTGTTCATTGACTACAGCTCAGCGTTCAACACCATAGTACCTTCAAAGTTCATCACTAAGCTAAGGACCCTGGAACTAAACACTTCCCTCTGCAACTGGATCCTGGACTTCCTGACGGGCCGCCCCCAGTTGGTGAGGGTAGGTAGCAACACATCTGCCACGCTGATCCTCAACACTGGACTCCCTCAGGGGTGCGTGCTCAGGCCCCTCCTGTACTCCCTGTTCACCCACAACTGCGTGGCCAAGCAGGACTCCAACACCATCATTAAGTTTGCAGACGACACAACGGTGGTAGGCCTGATCACCGACAATGACGAGAGCCTATAGGGAGGTCAGAGACCTGGCCGGGTGGTGCCAGAATAACAACCTATCCCTTAACGTAACCAAGACTAAGGAGATGATTGTGGACTACAGGAAAAGGAGGACCGAAGCACCGCCCCATTTCTCATCGACGGGGCTGTAGTGGAGCAGGTTGATGAGCTTCAAGTTTCTTGGGTCCACAATCAACAACAAACCTAGAATTGCGTTCCAAACAACCAAGCAGTCGTGAAGAGGGGCACGGAACAAGAGCCTATTCCCCTACAGGAAAGCAAAAACAGAGGTTTGGCATGTTCCTGCGGATCCTCAAAAGGTTTACAGCTGCAACATCGAGAGATTCAACACTGGTTGCCATCCAACTGCCTGGCTACCGGCAATTGCTCAGCCTCTGACGCAAGGCACTACAGGAGGGTGAGCGCTACGGCCTCTAGTACATTCACTGGGGCTGCTGCCAATAGTCCATTCCAAGACCTCTTAGGGCACGTATCGCGGTGTCAGAGGAAAAGGCCCTAATACCGTGATCTAAGGCCGGCCAGCACCCCCAGTCATAGAGACGGGTGTTGTCTCTTCGATACTAAAACCGCCTGTAGGCACAGCGAGTACGATCAGGAGTTGCCAAGTGGCGAAGTGAAGACAGGCTTCTCAAACCAGTTTTCTTACGCCCAGCAGGGACAAGAATAAACTCTCGTAGCAATTAATCAGAACTGGTACCTCGGACTATTTGCGGACTGTCGATCTGTAACCCCCCCCCCCCACCTCTTTTTACGCTGCTTGCTATCTCTCTGTTTATCAGATATATGCATAAGTCACTTTTAACCATATCTTACATGTAACCATACTACTCAATAAGCCATGAGCTGGAACGCGCGTTGTATGTATGTAGCCCCTTCTACCGTATATAGCTCTCCCTAGCTGAGGTATAAAACCTCTACTTACTGTGATATAGCCTCATACTGATTTATTAGGCTCTCTACTGTTAATACGCCTGTCTTTTACCTATATGTTTATGTATGTTTCTTTACGGACTCCTAATTGTTACACCAGATAATATACTTTTTTCGCTACTATTGGTTAGAAGTCGTAAGTATAGATGTTTGCATTTCACTGTAATGTGGTCTACCCTAACTTGATTCGCTCAGTTTATTGGCTGAAGGTTCACCCTGGTATTGCATTTCACTGTAAGGTCTACACCTGTTTATGCGGCATTTTCTACTGTAAGTCTACACCTGTTGTATTCGCACTCTTCACTGTAAGGTCTACACCTGTTGTATTTTCAGCATTTCACCTGTTAAGCGTCATACACCTGTTGTATATTCAGCATCTCTCACATGTAAGGTCTACACCTGTTGTATTCAGCATTTCACTGTAAGGTCTACACCTGTTGTATTCGGCAGTTCACTGTAAGGTCTACACCTGTTGTATTCGGCATTTCACTGTAAGGTCTACACCTGTTGTATTCGGCATTTCACTGTAAGGTCTACACCTGTTGTATTCGGCGCACGTGACAAATAAACTTTGATTTGAAGTGTGACCGTCTCATGACACACAACCGTGGCTCTACGGAGAAAATGCTCTCTTTTTTCCCCCCACTTTTTTCCGTCACTCCTGTTGGCTCAAAGTCAACTTGTTGGCCACTGACAAGCATTGCGATTCTACAAGTAGAAACGACAGGTTCGTCGCTGCCGGGTCAACAGCAGGTACCGCTTTTGTTCAAGCGAGAACAAAGAATGGCCTCCCACTGTGAGTAGTAGCTATCAGCAGTCTAACGGCAGTGAGATTCTCTGTGTTTCATGCTCTACACTAACAGTGTAGGAGTTGGAGAGAAAAGGCCAAGCGTTTAAGATGCTGACAGGGTACCAGACAAGAATCTCACCAGAACCCTTCAGTCATTACAGCATTTGTCAGGAGACTCATTTAAAGCCTATTTCAGTCACCGGACTGTGTCTAATGGGTGTTATTCTGTGAAGTGTTTTATTTTGATACACAGGTGTGCGTGTGGTACTCTGCTGTGTGATTTCAACCCCTGTGTTGCACTGGCTATGCCTGTCCTGACCTGTCCTGACCTGTCCTGACCAGTCCTGACCAGTCCTGACCTGACCTGTCCTGACCAGTCCTGACCAGTCCTGACCTGACCTGTCCTGACCTGTCCTGTCCAGTCCTGACCTGTCCTGTCCTAGCCGTGTCCTGTCCTGACCTGACCTGTCCAGTCCTGTCCTGTCCAGTCCTGACCTGTCCTGACCAGTCCTGTCCTGTCCTGACCTGACCTGTCCTGTCCAGTCCTGACCTTACCTGTCCTGACCTGTCCTGTCCTGACCTGTCCTAGCCGTGTCCTGTTTGTTGTGGAGGTTTCAGAGGTTTTGATGATGGAGAAAATACAGAAAATTCCACCCCACCCTGGTCTGGTTTATAACAGAGGACTGTTAGCTGCTGAACACACTGGGATGGCTGGAGGCTAACTGGTCTKGTTTATAACAGAGGACTGTTAGCTGCTGAACACACTGGGATGGCTGGAGGCTAACTGGTCTGGTTTATAACAGAGGACTGTTAGCTACTGAACACACTGGGATGGCTGGAGGCTAACTGGTCTGGTTTATAACAGAGGACTGTTAGCTAACTGGAACACACTGGTGGCTGGAGGCTAACTGGTCTGGTTTTATAACAGAGGACTGTTAGCTCTGAACACACTGGGATGGCTTGGGAGGCTAACTGGCTGGTTTATACAGAGGACTGTTAGCTACTGAACACACTGGCTGGTGGAGGCTAACTGGTCTGGTTTATAACAGAGGACTGTTAGCTACTGAACACACTGGGATGGCTGGAGGCTAACTGGTCTGGTTTATAACAGAGGATGTTAGCTACTGAACACACTGGCGGCTGGCTGGAGGCTAACTGGTCTGGTTTTATAACAGAGGACTGTTAGCTACTGAACACACTGGGATGGCTGGAGCTAACTGGTCTGGTTTATAACAGAGGACTGTTAGCTACTGAACACACTGGTGGTGGAGGCTAACTGGTCTGGTTTATAACGAGGACTGTTAGCTACTAAACACTGGTGGCTGGAGGCTAACTGGCTGGTTATATTTTTTTTGTGTGTGGTTGTCACATGTTTGTTGTGGTTTAATTTTAGGCTAGTAATTTTTATATATCCTTCAACACTGTGGTGTGTGTGGCGTGTGCGTGTGCGTGTGCGTGTGCGTGTGGGGACACGGTGTGTCTTGCTGGCTCTCGACCCGTTTCATTTCTCTTCCTCTGAGCAGGGCCAGATTCATTTCAGCCATGTTCTATTCCCCTAGGAAGGCATGGGGGGACACACAGGAGCCACAACACAGAGCCCAGGCCGAATGCTCACTATAATTAGCCTAATTATAGATTTCATATTTCATTTTGTTTCCTTTTTAGTTTTTAACGTATTCTATCTTCTTCTTGTGATCTTGTTTTGACTTAGACTAGCTAATGCGTCCTCTGTCAATGAGTAGATTGCTATGCCATGGGCTACTACTTACTACTACTACTACTACTACTACTACTACTACTACTACTACTGTTACTACTGTTTACTACTACTGCTAACTACTACTACTACTGCTACTACTGCTACTACTGCTACTACTCTACTTACTACTACTACTAACTACTACTACTACTACTACTGCTACTACTGACTACTACTACTACTACTGCTGCTACTACTTTTACTACACTACTTACTACTACTACTGCTACTACTGCTACATACTACTGCTACACTACTACTGCTAACTACTCTACTGCTATACTACTGCTACTCTAACTACTGCTACTACTGCTGCTACTAACTGCTACTACTGCTACTGCTACTATACTGCTATACTGCTACTACTACTACTACTACTACTACTACTACTGTTACTACTGCTACTGCTACTACTGCTACTACTGCTGCTACTACTGCTACTGCTACTACTACTACTGCTATACTGCTGCTGCTACTACTGCTGCTGCTACTACTACTACTGCTTCTACTGCTACTATTGCTACTACTACTGTACTGCTACTACTTCTACTACTGCTCTACTACTGCTACTGCTGCTACTGCTACTACTGCTGCTGCTACTACTGCTGCTGCTACTACTACTACTACTACTACTACCTGCTACTACTACTACTACTACTACTACAACTACTACTGTTTACTACTACTACTACTACTGCTACTTCTACTATACTACTACTGTTACTACTACGACTACGATGCTACTACTACTACCATATACTACTACTGTTACTCTCTACTACTACTTACTACGTAACTACTAACTACTGTTACTACTACTGGCTAACGACTGCTACTACTCTACTAAACTACTGCTAGCTACTACCGCTACTACTACACTACTACTAACTACTACTACTACTTAACACTACTACTACTACTACTACTACTACGCTACTACTACCACTACTACAACTGCTACACTACTACTACTACTACTGCTACTACTACTGCTCTACTACCACTACTACCACTACCACTACTACTACTACTACTACTACTACTGCTACTACCAACTACCACTACTGACTCCGCTACTGCTCTACTTGCTAATGCTACTACTACTACTATTACTACTACCACTGCTACTACAACAGCTACAAAAACCGCCCCTTTGTAGGCCAGATGCTGAATGTTATTGGGGGAGGAATTGCAGATCACTTGTATGCAGCAGCATGGAGTGAGGAATGTTTTTTAGTTTTTTGTCTGGCCATCTCTGTGCCAGAGACCTTCTACTGTGAAACCTTCTACTGTGAAACCCATGTGAAGTCAATGATCAGTGATCTCGAGCCCTTCAGATCAAGAACATCTCGGCTGTCCGTCATGATGAAATGTTGCTGCGTGATAATCATTTCAGTCACATCTTTGGTGTTTTATTCAGCTTTGAAGGCATTATTGTTGTTGAATAAGAAACCACGTTTACTCTTACTGTGTGTTTTGATTAAGATAGAGAGAGATCTGCCCCCCAAAAATGACACCATAACAAAATAGCCATGCAGTGCGACCAGCAATGATTATTTGGTACAACCAGTGTTTTTATTTGGTACAACCAGTGTTTTTTATTTGGTACAACCATTGTTTTTAATGTAATGGTCCCGTGTGGCTCAGTTGGTAGAGCATGGCGCTTGCAACGCCAGGGTTGTGGGTTCATTCCCCACGGGGGGACCAGGATGAATATGTATGAACTTTCCAATTTGTAAGTCGCTCTGGATAAGAGCGTCTGCTAAATGACGTAAATGTAAATGTAATTATTATTTTAAAAAATTATTATGTTGTCTAAAAAATGCAGAGAAAAGCTCAGTCTATAAGAGACACATTTCTGTAAGATGTTATATGGTTTTAATTTATTTAACAGAAATTTTAGTTGACAGTCATTCAAAATGAGGGGTTGTCCAGTGAAAAGTGAAAAAAAATATATATATATATATTGTAACAACTTCTTTAATGTTGAATATTTGAGACCATGTATATATTCATTTTTACTCTTGAAATAATGGTCAGAATTAAAAATGTATTTATTGTCCCACCAAATGACTTTTTTTAGGAGGTGAATTAAGCAAACGCTTAAAAAATATATATATTTTTACTAAAATAAATTTGTGACAAACCCTGAAAGTGCATAGGTAACATTCAAGGGAACATAACGCGTTTCAAATTAAATAGTTTTCCCTTTTGAAAACGTTATACTTCATTGAACTATGCAATGCACTCTCCTCAAACTATTTAGCCAACTTCTGGCCTGGTGTTTGATATGCGATGCGATCTCCTCAGTGTGGATCTCCGTCAGTGTGGACCAGTGTCCTGATGACAAGGCACACTTTTCTAGTTATGCCAGGCACAACCCGGCATCCTCAGCTCATTGTTAAGGATGTATCCAAATGAATGTCAGTAGAAAACAGCTACTTTGCTGTTATTCTGGCTGCAGAGGGCGTGACTGTGTTAGCCGTCAGTTAGCTGGCTCGCTAGCAAGGGATAAGAACGTTGCCAGCGACCATGGCAACGGAACATAAGGATTGAACGACTGGGTCGCGTCCTAAATATCAGACTAATCTAACGAACGACTGGGTCGCGTCCTAAATATCAGAACTAATCTAACGAACGACTGGGTCGCGTCCTAAATATCAGAACTAATCTTAACGAACGACTGGGTCGCGTCCTAAATATCAGACTAATCTAACGAACGACTGGGTCGCGTCCTAAATACCAGAACTAATCTAACGAACGACTGGGTCGCGTCCTAAATACCAGAACTAATCTAACGAACGACTGGGTCGCGTCCTAAATATCAAACTAATCTAACGAATGACTGGGTCGCGTCTCAAGCATCCAAAAGATGAGAAAATGTTTTATTTTCTGCCGGTAAATTTGTGCTTAGTATTGTTGTCTTTAGCGACTGTGGTGTAATAAGCAGGATAAACAGCTTTGCTGGCTCCAGGGGTAGTCGTCCATTATTTCCAAGGTAATGTTCAGAACGTCAGCTTTTATCTCTTATTTACTAGCTTTGTAAAGTACTGGAAGTAAAACACGTTGCTCCAGAGATCTCTGTGTAACTGTGCTGTATATCATACAGCTCTGTAGCAGAGAGGAAGGCTCTTTATCGATCGACTGGAGCAGGGAATTCTGTAAGCCAACACGGCACTCAAACCCGCCGTGTTACATGTCATTGGCAATTTTGGGGCTTTTCAACATTTCTGAATCTGAAACCCACAAACCACGACTTCTAGGAGATATGGGAGAGAGAATCAGTCCCTATGCATGCTTTACACCCTTCTCTTCCATCCCCTCCCTCCTTAACACATTTCAAAGGGCAGTGAAGAGGAGAGAAGCCTCAGAACCACATTGAGCCGTGTGTCCCAACCAGGACTCTCTCTTCAGTCTATTCTGAGTTAGATAACGTTTAGTGGATTTCATATTCTGCTCCTCCCAATGCCTTCCTGTTTATTCCCCACCACCTCCCTCGCTCTCCCTACTCTCTCCTCTCTGCTCTCCACCCTCCTCGCTCTTCACCCTCGCTCTTCTCTCTGCTTTTCTCTGCTCTTCACCCTCACCCTTCTCTCTGCCCTTCACCCTTGCTCTCCTCTCTGCTCTCCTCTCTTTCCCTTCTCTCTGCTCTCCTCTCTTTCTCTTCTCTCTGCTCTCCTCTCTGCTCTTCTCTCTGTTCTTCACCCTCACTCTTCTCTGCTCTTCCCTCTGCTCTCCTTCTCTCTCTTCTCTGCTCTTCCCTCTGCTCTTCTCTCTGCTCTTCTCTCTGCTCTTCTCTCTGCTCTTCTCTCTGCTCTCCTCTCGCTCTTCTCTCTGCTCTTGCTCTCTTCTCGCTCTCTGCTCTGCTTTTCTCTCTCTGCTCTTCCTCCCTGCTCTTTCTCTCTCTTCTCTGCTGCCCTCTCCTCTGCTCTTCTCTCCTGCTACTCTCTTCTCTCTCTTCTCTCTGCTCTTCCCTGCTGCTCTTCTGTCTGCTCTTCTCTTCTGCTCTTTCTCTCTAGCCCTTTCCCCTCTGCTCTTCTCTCCCACCTCTTCTCTGCTCTTTCTCTCTGCCTCTCCTCCTCCTCTCTCTTCTCTCTGCTCTCTTCTCTGCTCCTTCTCTCTGCTCTTACCCTCTGCTCCTCCTTCTGCTTCTTGCTCTTCTCTCTGCTCTCTGTCTTCTCTTCCTCTGCTCTTCTTCTGCTACTTCTCTTCTGCTCTCTTCTCTGCTCTCTTCTTCTCTGTCTCTCTTCTCTTGTCTTCCTTCTCTGCTCTCTATCCTCTCGCTTGCTCTTCTCTCCCTACTTCTTCTCTGCTCTTCTTCTGCTCTTTCCTTCTGCTCTTCTCTCTGCTCTTCCTCTCTCTGCTCTTCCCCTCTGCTTTCCCTCTGCTCTTCCTTCTGCTCTCTCTCTCTGCTCTTCTCTCTGCGCTTCTCTCTGACTTCCCTCTGCATTCTCTCTGCTCTTCTCTCCCTACTCTCCTCTGCTGCTCTTCTCTCTGCTCTTCTGCTCTTGCACCCTAGTCATGAAATATTCGTTTAATATTAGCAAAATAATTATATTAATTGGACCAAAAATCATGAATAATGGAAGTTTTCTTACAAGTGATATGGTTCAAGCAGTGAATTTTAATCTGCGAGAGAAGGGCTACCTGAGCCTTGGCAAACGCGACGCTGTACGTTACGTAGTGACACGTCACGATGCAACGTACAGCGTCGGAGGGGTCGGTTTTTTCATCTTTTATCAAATACTGTTAGTCCATTACCATGTCAATCAACGCTGAATCGGAAACGTAGTTACACCCTGGATTTTGATGCCAACGCAGTCACCTCAGTCCATTCGTTTTCAATTACAGCCTCGTTTGAATGTCGCGGTTACGCACATTTGTACGGAATGGGGTGAGTTTACGTTAACACTACAGGCTAGGCTAGGTTACCATATAAAACTACAGGCTAGGTGACCATATAACACTACAGGCTAGGCTAGGTGACCATATAACACTACAGGCTAGGCTAGGTTAACATATAACACAGGCTAGGCTAGGTGACCATTTAACACTACAGGCTAGGCTAGGTTAACAT
This sequence comes from Salvelinus sp. IW2-2015, assembly GCF_002910315.2. Classification (NCBI taxonomy): domain Eukaryota; kingdom Metazoa; phylum Chordata; class Actinopteri; order Salmoniformes; family Salmonidae; genus Salvelinus; species Salvelinus sp. IW2-2015. The sequence continues at coordinate 123,341 of NW_019957565.1, forward strand.
ATAACACTAGGCTAGGTGACCATATAACACTACAGGCTAGGCTAGGTGACCATATAACACTACAGACTAGGCTAGGTGACCATATAACACTACAGGCTAGGCTAGGTTAACATATAACACTACAGGCTAGGCTAGGTGACCATATAACACTACAGGCTAGGTTACCATATAACACTACAGGCTAGGCTACCATATAACACTACAGGCTAGGTTACCATATAACCTACACTAGGTTAACATATACACTACAGGCTAGGTTACCATATAACACTACAGGCTAGGCTACCATATAACACACTACAGGCCTAGGCTAGGTTACCATATAACACTACAGGCTAGGCTAGGTTACAATATGACACAAATGACTGATTGGCTGAGAGAAGTTGATAAAAAAATATTGTGGAGTCTGTTTTGTTACTCTTCAATATAGTCTGTTGCTGTGTTATGGCTTTACACCCCCTGCTATGTTGAGGATAAAGAGTTACCTGTCTAACAGAACAAAGGGTGTTCTTTTAATGGAAGCCTTCCTACATAATCAGGTAGAATCAGGAATTCCCCGGGGTAGCTGTCTGTCGAGGCACATTTACTTTTTCCGATCTTTACAAAGCGTTGAGTAAAGTCAGTGTATCTATGTAACTCAGCAAAAAAAGGAAATGTCCCCTGTTCAGGACCCTGTCTCTCAAAGATAATTCGTAAAAATCCAAATAACTTCACAGATCTTCATTGTAAAGGGTTTAAACACTGTTTCCCATGCTTGTTCAATGAACCATAAACAATTAATGAACATGCACCTGTGGAACGGTCGTTAAGAAACTAACAGCTTACAGACGGTAGGCATTTAAGGTCATAGTTATGAAAACTTAGGACACTAAAGAGGCCTTTCTACTGACTCTGGAAAAACACCAAAAGAAAGATGCCAGGGTCCCTGCTCATCTGCAAGGAGGCATGAGGACTGCAGATGTGGCCAGGGCAATAAATTGCAATGTCCGTACTGTGAGGCGCCTAAGACAGCGCTACAGGGAGACAGGACGGACAGCTGATCCTCGCAGTGGCAGACCACGTGTAACAACACCTGCACAGGATTGGTACATTCCGAACATCACATCTACGGGTCAGGCACAGGATGGCAACAACAACTGCCCGAGTTACACCAGGAACGCACAATCCCTCTATCAGTGCTCAGACTGTCCGCAATAGGCTGAGAGAGGTTAGACTGAGGGCTTGTAGGCCTGTTTGTAAGGCAGGTCCTCACCAGACATCACCGGCAACAACGTTGCCTATGGGCACAAACCCACCGTCGCTGGACCAGACAGGACTGGCAAAAAGTGCTCTTCACTGACGAGTCGCGGTTTTGTCTCACCGGGGGTGATGGTCGGATTCGTGTTTGTCGTCAAAGAAATGAGCGTTACAACCGAGGCCTGTACTCTGGAGCGGGATCGATTTGGAGGTGGAGGGTCACATCATGGTCTGGGGCGGTGTGTCACAGCATCATCGGACTGAGTTTGTTGTCATTGCAGGCAATCTCAACGCTGTGCGTTACAGGGAAGACATCCTCCTCCCTCGTTGTACCCTTCCTGCAGGCTCATCCTGACATGACCCTCCAGCATGACCTTGCCACCAGCCATACTGCTCGTTCTGTGCGTGATTTCCTGCAAGACAGGAATGTCAGTGTTCTGCCATGGCCAGCGAAGAGCCGGATCTCAATCCCATTGAGCACGTCTGGGACCTGTTGGATCGGAGGGTGAGGGCTAGGGCCATTCCCCCCAGAAATGTCCGGGAACATGCAGGTGCCTTGGTGGAAGAGTGGGGGTAACATCTCACAGGAAGAACTGGTGCCGTCCATGAGGAGATGCACTGCAGTACTTATGCAGCTGGTGGCCACACCAGATACTGACTGTTACTTTTGATTTTGACCCCACTTTGTTCAAGGACACATTATTCCCTTTCTGTTAGTCACATGTCTGTGGAACTTGTTCAGTGTTTTGTCTCAGTTGTTGAATCTTATGTTCATACAAATATTAACAAATGTTAAGTTTGCTGATAATAAACACAGTTGACAGTGAGAAGACGTTTCTTTTTTTTGCTGAGTTTATGTAGACGACTCAACTCTGTACACGTCAGCTACCACAGCAACTGAAATGACTGCAACACTTAACAAAGAGTTGCAGTTTGGTTTCATAGTGGGTGGCAAGGAATAAGTTAGTCCTAAATATTTCAAAAACTAAAAGCATTTTATTTTGGGACAAATCAGTCACTAAAACCCTAAACCTCAACTAAAACTTGTAATAAATAATGTGGAAATTGAACAAGTTGAGGTGAATAAACTGCTTGGAGTAACCCTAGATTTGTAAACTGTCATGGTCAAAACATATTTATACAGTAGTAGCTAAGTTGGGGAGAAGTCTGTCCATAATAAAGCGCTGCTCTACCTTCTTAACAACACTATCAACAAGGCAGGTCCTACAGGCCCTAGTTTCTACCTTCTTACACACACTATCAATAAGACAGGTCCTACAGGCCCTAGTTTCTACCTTCTTAACAACACTATCACAAGGCAGGTCCTACAGGCCCTAGTTTCTACCTTCTTAACCGCACTATAAACAAGGCAGGTCCTACAGGCCCTAGTTTCTACTTCTTAACAACACTATCAACAAGCAGGTCTACAGGCCCTAGTTTCTACTTCTTAACAACACTATCAACAAGGAGGTCCTACAGGCCCTAGTTTCTACCTTCTTAACAACACTATCAACAAGGCAGGTCCTACAGGCCCTAGTTTTCTACCTTCTTAACAAGCACTATCAACAAGGCAGGTCCTACAGGCCCTAAGTTTCTACCTTCTTAACAACACTATCAACAAGGCAGGTCCTACAGGCCCTATTTTCTACCTTCTTACAACACTATCAAAGGCAGGTCCTACAGGCCTAGTTCTACCTTCTAACAACACTATCAACAAGACAGGTCCTACAGGCCCTAGTTTTCTACCTTCTTAAACAACACTATCAACAAGGCAGGTCCTACAGGCCCTAGTTTCTACTTCTTAACAGCACTATCAAAAGGCAGGTCCTACAGGCCCTAGTTTCTACCTTCTTAACAACACTATCAACAAGGCAGGTCTACAGGCCTAGTTTCTACTCTTCTTACACTATCAACAAGGCAGGTCCTACAGGCCCTAGTTTCTGCTTCTTAACAACACTATCAACAAGGCAGGTCTACACAGGCCCTAGTTTTCTACCTCTTAACAACACTATCAACACGGCAGGTCCTACAGGCCCTAGTTTCTACCTTCTTAACAACACTATCAACAAGCCAGGTCTACAGGCCCTAGTTTCCTTCTTCTAACACCACTATCAACAAGGCAGGTCCTACAGGCCTAGTTTCTCACTTCTTAACAACACTATCACACAGAGGCAGGTCCTACAGGCTCTAGTTTCTTAATTCTAACCTTTTAAACAACACTATCACAAAGGCAGTCGCTACAGGCGCCTAGTTTTGTCGCACCTGGACTACTGTTCAGTAGTGTGGTCAGGTGCCACAAAAAAGTTACAAAAATTACAATTGTCTCAGAACAGGGCAGCACGGCTAGCCCTTGGATGTACACAGTGAGCTAATATTAATAATATGCATGTCAATCTCCTGGCTCAAAGTGGAGGAGAGATTGACTTCATCACTACTTGTATTTATGAGAGGTATTGACATGTTGAATGCACCGAGCTGTCTGTTTGAACTACTGGCACACAGCTCAGACACCCCATGCATACCCCACAAGACATGCCACCAGAGGTCTCTTCACAGTACCACAAGTCCAGAACAGACTACAGGCACACAGTACTACATAGAGCCATGACTACATGGAACTCTATTCCACATCAGGTAACTGATGCAGCAGTAGAATCAGATTTAAAAAACAGGTATAAAAATACACCTCATGGAACAGCAGGGACTGTGAAGCAACACAAACACAGACATACATACATACACATGGATTTAGTACTGTAGATATGTGGTAGTGGTGGAGTAGGGGCCTGAGGGAACACAGTGTGTTGTGAAATCTGTGTAGGTATTGTAATGTTTTTAAAACTTTATAAACTGCCTTCATTTTGCTGGACCCCAGGAAGAGTAGCTGTCTGCTTTGGGGATCCTTAATAAATACAAATATTATATTGTACAAGCTAAACTAGTTGATATTACATTGCACATGCTAAACTAGGCTAGGTTATCATATTACACACTTGATATAACTTAATCTATTCCATTCACAGGCCTAGTTAGCTGACTAACTTAGCTGACTAACTAGGCCTGGAATGGAGGGAGGAATGGAGGGAGGAATGGAGGAAGAGAGATTGAGCAAAAGAGAGAGATAATTTAATGAGACGTAGCCAATCCAGTTCCTCAGTTGGCTGCCCAGTTAGCCATCTACAGCTGTAGCACACACTCCTCGTTTCAGGTGTGTGTGTGTGTGTGTGTGTGTGTTGTGTGTGTGTTGTGTGTGTGTGTTGTTGTGTGTGTGTGGTGTGTGTGTGTTTGCTTACTGCAATATTGAAGCTGCTTCTTCAAATACACACACACAGACAGACACACACACACACACACACACATAACAAGGACGGGGGCCGGAATCAAATTTGAAGAACCATTTCCCTGACAATGTTCATAATGACAACACAACATGGTGAATTACCAGCCCTGGTACTGATGCTCGGCTAACTGCCTATTTCAACTAGTATACAAAAAAACTAATTGTTTAACCAGCGTTTACCAGCTCAGTAACAACTCAAACCATCACGCTGTGCTGCTGTATCTGTGTATTATTAAAGCCAATACCAACACATCCTCAGTCTGTAATTACACTCCATTTGAATTTGTATTTATTATGGATCCCCATTAGTTCCTGCCAAGCAGCAGCTACTCTTCCTGGGGTTATTATGGATCCATTAGTTCCTGCCAAGGCAGCAGCTACTCTTCCTGGGTTTATTATGGATCCCCATTAGTTCCTGCCAAGGCAGCAGCTACTCTCCTGGGTTTATTATGGATCCCCATTAGCTCTGCCAAGCAGCAGCTACTCTTCCTGGGGTTTATTATGGATCCCCATTAGTTCCTGCCAAGGCAACAGCTACTCTTCCTGGGGTTTATTATGGATCCCATTAGTTCCTGCCAAGGCAGCAGCTACTCTTCCTGGGGTTTATTATGGATCCCCATTAGTTCCTGCCAAGGCAGCACTACTCTTCCTGGGGTATTATTGGATCCCCATTATTCCTGCCAAAGCAGCATACTCTTCCTGGGGTTTATTATGGATCCCCATTAGTTCCTGCCAAGGCAGCAGCTACTCTTCCTGGGGTTTATTATGGATCCCCATTAGTTCGCCAAGCAGCAGCTACTCTTCCTGGGGTTTATTATGGATCCCCATTAGTTCCTGCCAAGGCAGCAGCTACTCTTCCTGGGTTTATTATGGATCCCCATTAGTTCCTGCCAAGCAGCACTATCTTCCTGGGGTTTATTATGGATCCCCATTAGTTCCTGCAAGGCAGCAGCTACTCTTCCTGGGTTATTATGGATCCCCATTAGTTCCTGGACAAGAAGCACAGCTATCTCCTGGGGTTTATTATGGATCCCCATTAGTTCCTGCCAAGGCAGCAGCTACCCTTCCTGGGGTTTATTATGGATTCCCATTAGTTCCTGCCAAAGCAGCAGTTACTCTTCCTGAGGTTTATTATGGATCCCCATTAGTTCCTGCCAAGGCAGCAGCTACTCTTCCTGGGGTCCGGCAAAGTTAAGGCAGTTTATACAATTTTAAAACATTACAATATATTCACGACAGAATCAGTAAGTGTGTGCCCTCAGACCCATACTCCACTACCACATATCTAGAACACAAAATCCATGTGTACGTGTGTGTATAGTGCGTATGTTATCATGTGTGCATTTGTCTGTGTCTATGTTTGTGTTGCTTCACAGTCCCCGCTGTTCCATAAGGTGTATTTTATCTGTTTTTWAATCTGATTCTACTGCTGCATCAGTTACCTGATGTGGAATAGAGTTCCATGTAGTCATGGCTCTATGTAGTACTGTGCTTCTCCCATAGTCTGTTCTGGAGTTAGGGATTGTGAAGAGACCTCTGGTGGCATGTCTTGTGGGGTATGCATGGGTGTCTGAGCTGTGTGCTAGTAGTGGCCGACTTCTTATGGCTGGGGGAAGTATTTTGGATGAATCAGGTGCCCAGAGTAAACTGCCTGTTACTCAGTCTCAGAAGCTAATATATGCATAATATTAGTATATTTGGATAGAAAACACCCAGAAGTTTCTAAAACTGTTTGAATGATGTCTGTGAGTATAACAGAACTCATAAAAACCTGAGAAAAAATCCAACCAGAAAGTGGGAAATCTGAGGTTTGTAGTTTTTCAACTCATCGCCTATCGAATATACAGTGGGATATTGGTCATATTGCACTTCCTAAGGCTTCCACTAGATGTCAATAGTCTTTAGAACCTTGTTTGATGCTTCTACTGTGAAGGAGGGGGGATGAGGGCTCTTTGAGTCAGGGCTCTGGCAGAGTTCCATGAGCTGACCATGCGCGCGTCCACGTGAGAGAGTTAGCTCGCGTTCCATTGCATTTCTGAAGACAAAGGAATTCTCCGGTTGGAACATTATTGGAGATTTATGTTAAAAACATCCTAAAGAATGATTCTATACATCGTTTGACATGTTTCTACGGACTGTAACGGAACTTTTTGATCGCGACTCATGAATTTTGATTACTGGGCTAATATACTGATATACTTGGATTTGTAGTGTCAGCGTTTGTTGCTGGCATGTCATGCCTAAATTTCCTAATCTTGCCAATAAAAAAAATCATTAATGTAGTTGGCAATATCAGTGGGTTTTGTAATGAATGAGCCATCTGATTCAATGAATGACAGCCATTAACATTGACGGCCATTGGTGTTACTGTATTTGTAATTATAATGGACTGTTTTACTATAGCTGAGGGCTTCACACAAGCCAGGCATTGTCTACATACACATGTCATTTTTTCCCAATATATTTTTAGGGACTTTTTTGTGTTTTTCTGTGTTAATATCCCACCGACTTTGCCAATAATCAGGCACAGACTTCTACATTATCACTGTGTATTAATCTCCTCTTCTTTCCTCCTCTCTTCTCAAATGATCTCCATCCCTCCTATGTGTGTGTCCCCCATATCTCTTCATATGTTCGTCCTGCTTTAAATGAGAACAGGACTTCTTCCTTCAGAGCTTTCCGTTAGACGAGGATTCCAACCCCTCTTTCCTCCATACCCCTTTCTCCTAATAATCAACATCACTCCTTTCTCCCCTACAGAGTTTCCCGTCAGACGAGGGCTGGCCGTTCGCCAAGTACCTGGGAGCGTGTGGTCGCGTGGTGGCGGTGAACTACGTCGGCGAGGAGCTGTGGTCTTTCTATAACGCTCCGTGGGACAAGAGGGTTGACCTGGCCCGACAGCTGATGGACATCGCTGAGCAGCTCACCAACAACGACTTTGAGTTCGCCCTCTACCTGCTGGACGTGAGCTTTGATAACTTTGCCGTGGGGCCGCGGGACGGAAAGGTCATCGTGGTGGACGGTGAGAACGTCCTGGTGGCCGACAAGAGGCTTATCAAACAAAGTGAGTTGTTATTGGCACACCGCCGGGTGTGTGTGTGTGTGTGGGGGGGGGGGGGTCAAGGGTTATGGTTGCAAAGCTACCAGTAATTTACCAAAGTTACTGGAATCCTTGGAATCCAATTTTGGTGACTGATTTTTTACTTGACAAATGTATACTTTTTTGTCCATATTGTCCACGAATTTCTAGTGGATAGACCATATTGTTCACGATAAAATAGCCTGATTAATGAAAAGATGCATGTCATTTACAATGGAATTATTTTCAATTAGCCCTGCAACTCTTCCAATTATTGACATTTTTCATAACTACCACCAGTTTAGCACCAAAACATTTAAAACAAAGACATAAAAATGATATTTCATGCTGAAACCCTCATTTTAAACACCAATGGGATTCACTAAGTTGATGGTTTAAGTTTAGGATAATGTGTTACAGCTTTATCATTGTATTCTTATTTTAAAATCATATTATTTTATTATTTTACATGTGATAAGGCCACACGGAATGCCAGAGATGATTACGATGACCTGTGGTGATCTGAAGTACCCAAAAGGAAATTAAATATGAAATTTTAAATTTGCAACAAGATTTCAGTTTCCATTCGAAATTCAATGTATTATGGACAAACGTCTATTTTTGACGCGTTCATTCCGCGTGGTTCCCGGGTTCATTCCGCATGGTTACCGGGTGGTTACCGGGTTCATTCCGCGTGGTTACCGGGTTCATTCCGCGTGGTTACCGGGTTCATTCCGCGTGGTTCCCGGGTTCATTCCGCGTGGTTCCCGGGTTCATTCCGCGTGGTTCCCGGGTTCATTCCGCGTGGTTACCGGTTTCATTCCGCGTGGTTACCGGGTTCATTCCGCGTGGTTACTGGGTTAAAACCCGAAACCACTCAAAGGGTAACGGTTTAGGCATTAAGGTTAAGGGTATGGTTTGGGGAAGTCTTAAATCAAAAATAATAGAAAAATAAATGCTCTATTACCATCGGGTATCATCTGTATTCTCACGGTATGCTAGAGTGTTGTGATCTACGGTGGCCCAGTAGTCTGAGCAGCTTGCTTGGACTCCGAGCATCATGAGTTCGCGCCCAGTGCAGGGCTGAGGAAGACATATATCCACGTTGTCAGGACCTTTTCAAACGTCAAAAATCAACATCTATTTCCAGTGATCAGGCTGGATATATGAGGTCTCTAACAACAGTAGACTAACAACAGTAGATATGAGCCTTACTTCACTACATAACCACACTTCACTACATAAACACACTACACTACACTACATAACCACACTACACAACCACATTACATTACCACACTACATTACCACACTACACAGCCACACTACATTACACTGCCACACTATACTATCACACTACACTACCACACTATACTATCACACTATACTATCACACTACCACACTACACTACCACACTATACTACCACACTACCACACTAACACTACACACTATACTATCACCACTACTACCTACCACCTTACTTACCCCACACTATCTACTCACACTACACTACCACACTATACTATCACACTACACTACCACACTTACTATCACACTATACTACCACACTATACTATCACTAATACCACACACTTACCACACTACACTACCACACCTATCACTACCCACACTACACTACCACACTTACTATACACTCACTACCACACTAACTACCACACATACTACCACACTACCACACTATACTACCACACTATACTACACAATACATCCCACTACCAACACTAACTACACCCTACACACACTATACACATACTACCACACTATACCTACACACTATACCTACCACACTAACCACACTATACCACTACACTACCATCCACTATACTCCAAATACCACACTATACTCCACACTATACACCATACTACACACATCACACTATACTACCTACACTATACTACCACACTACCTCACACTATACTACCACATCTATACTAACACACTAACCACCACCTACACCACACTATACTACAACACTACACTACCCACACTATATACTACCACACTACCACACTATAACTACCACATACTACTAACACTATACTACCCCATACCTACCACACTATACTAACACTAACAACTACAACTACCACACTATACTACCACACCACCCACTATACTACACACTATCCACCACACTTAACTACCCCACTATACTCCACAACTATACTACCACACTACCACACTATGCCACACATATACCCTACCACAACTACCACCTATACTACACACATACTACCAACTACCCCACTACTACCACACTATACTACCACACTATACTACCACACTACACTACCACACCTACCACTATATACATATACTACACACTATACTATCACACTACACTACCCACCTATACTCCCCACTATACTACACACTACACTACACCACAACTACCCACTAACTACCCACATACTACCACACTATACATACCACACTACACCTGCCACACTACCACACACTATACTACCACACCAACACTACCAACCACACTATACTACCACACACCACACTACCACACTACTACACTATACTACCACACTATACTACCACAAGCTATACGCCGACACTATACTACCACACTACCCACACTATACATCTACCACTATCTACCACCACTATACTACACCACACTATACTACCACACTACTACCTACTACCACACTATACTACCACACTATACTACCCACTACCACTACTATAACTACCACACTATAAACCTACACAACTACCCACTATACACACACTATACTACCACACTATACTACCATACTACCCACTATAAACTACACACTATGCCACCACACTATACTACCACACTACCAACTATACTACCACACTACCACACTATACTACCACTATCCTAACCACACTATACTACACACTATACTCACCACACTACCACCACTATACACCACCACACACTATTACCACACTACCACACTATACTACACACACTATCACTACCACTATACTACCACACTATACTACCACACTACCACACCTATACCACCACACTACCACACTACCACACATACTACCACACTATACTACACACTATACTATCACACTACACTACCACACTATACTACCACACTAACCTACCCACAACTAACACTCACACTAACCACCACCTACCACACTATACTACCACCGATACTACCACACTATACTACCACACTACACTGCCACCTACCACTAACCACACCAACTACCACACTATACTACCACACCACACTACCACACTATACTACCACACTACCACACTATATCACCACACTATACTACCACAACATACTACCACATCACACTACCAACTACACTACCACACATACCACACTATACTACCACACTATCTGACACTATATCTACCACACTACTCACACTACACTACACACTATACTACCATATACCACACTATCTACACACTAACTACCACACTACCACCACCATACTATACTACCACGCTATATACTACCACACTACCACCACTATATACCACACTATACTACCACACCATAAACTACCTAACTATACTACCACGCTATACACACTTACTACCACACTATCACCACACTATACTACCACACTAACTCTCACACTATGCCACCACACTATACACCACACTACCACAATACTACCACACTACACTACCACACTATACTATCACACTATACTAACACGCTATACTACCACACTTACTACCACGCATACTACACACCATACTACCACACTACTCTACCACACTATACTACCACACTACCACGCTATACCTACCACACTATACTACCACACTATACTACCGCACTATACTACCGCACTATACTACTGCACTATACTACCACAATATACTACCACACTACCACACTATATACCACACTATACTACCACACTATACTACCACACTATACTGCCACACTACACCACCACACATAATACTACCACACTATACTACCACACTACCACACTATCCACTACACACTACCACACTATACACCACACTATACTACCAACTATACTACCACACTATCTACCGACTATACTACCACACTATACTACTTCACTATACCTACCACACTATCCACCACACTATACTGCCACACTATAACTATCACACTATACTACCGCATATACTACCACACTATATTCTACCACACTATACTACCACACTACCACACTTATACTACCCCACTATACTACCACACTATACTACCACACTATAATAACCACGCTATACTACCACACCACCCACTATACTAACCCACATACTTCCACATATCTAACCACACACGATACTACCCGCACTATACTACCCACTATACTACCCACTATACTTCCACACTATACTACCAAACTATACTTTGCACTATACTACCACACTATACCACCCCACTATACTTCCCACACTATACTACCACACTATAACCATCTATACTACCCCACTATACTACCAACTATATCCCCACATCTATACTACCACACTACCCCACTATACTACCACACTATACTACCACACTATACACCACTATACTACCACATCTACCACTATACTACCCACACACTACCACACTATACTTCCCACTATACTACTACACTACACACCAATAACTACACACTATACTACCACACACTTACACACTATACTACCACACTATACTATCACACTACTCTACCACACTATACTACTCACACTACACTACCACACCATACTACCCACTATACTACCGCACCACACTACATAACATATTTGACACGTGGATTAAACCTGTCTGATGTCAGCATGTGTTTCTCAACCTATCCTCTTGTCCTCAGTAGTGTCTCTGATCTAGGTTTGAGTTGGGAGAGGATCAGGGTGATAGTCATCTCTGTTAACCCACAACTCGAATCTTCAATTGGGTCAGATACATGAGCCGTACGTGGTAGAAATGGAGTCTCCGCCCACTCTAAAGGAAAACTCACCCCCCCCAGTTGAAGCGACGCTTTGTGATACGTCCAAATAACCATTGAAACCCAAAACATTGGACCTAACGCTGCGGCGGTATCTCACGTATTCCAGTCAGTCGTGACAGATGGTATAATGGTATAGTATCCAGAGATACTATACCATGTCCAACATTAGGCGATGGTACCTATGGAAAGATGGTACAGTTACCGTTCTGTTTGGGCTTTATGTCCAACATTAGGGCGATGGTACAGATGGTACAGTTTACCGGTTCTGCTTGGGGTTTGTGTCCAACATTAGGGCGATGGTACCTATGGAAAGATGGTACAGTTTACCGGTTCTGCTTGGGCTTTATGTCCAAACATTAGGGCGATGGTACCTATGGAAAGATGGTACAGTTTACCGGTTCTGCTTGGGCTTTATGTCCAACATTAGGGCGATGGTACCTATGGAAAGATGCTACAGTTTACCGTTCTGCTTGGCTTATGTTCAACATTAGGGCGATGGTACAGTTTACCGGTTCTGTTTGGGCTTTATGTCCAACATTAGGGCGATGGTACAGATGGTACAGTTTCCGGTTCTGCTTGGGCTTTATGTCCAACATTAGGGCGATGGTACCTATGGAAAGATGCTACAGTTTACCGGTTCTGCTTGGGCTTTATGTTCAAACATTAGGGCATGGTACCTATGGAAAGATGGTACAGTTTACCGGTTCTGCTTGGGCTTTATGTCCAACATTAGGGCGATGGTACCTATGGAAAGATGTACAGTTTACCGGTTCTGCTTGGGCTTTATGTCCAACATTAGGGCGATGGTACCTATGGAAAGATGGTACAGTTTACCGGTTCTGCTTGGGCTTTGTGTCCAACATTAGGGCGATGGTACCTATGGAAAGATGGTACAGTTTACCGGTTCTGCTTGGGGTTTGTGTCCAACATTAGGGCGAGTGGTACCTATGGAAAGATGGTACAGTTTTACCGGTTCTGCTTGGGCTTTATGTCCAACATTAGGGCGATGGTACAGATGGTACAGTTTTCCGGTTCTGCTTGGGCTTTATGTCCAACATTAGGGCGATGGTACCTATGGAAAGATGCTACAGTTTACCGGTTCTGTTTGGGCTTTATATCCAACATTAGGGCGATGGTACCTATGTAAGATGCTTCAGTTTACCGGTTCTGCTTGGGCTTTATGTCCAACATTAGGGCGATGGTACAGTTTACCGGTTCTGCTTGGGCTTTATGTCCAACATTAGGGCGATGGTACCTATGGAAAGATGCTACAGTTTACCGGTTCTGTTTGGGCTTTATGTCCAACATTAGGGCGATGGTACAGATGGTACAGTTTACCGGTTCTGCTGGGCTTTATGTCCAACATTAGGGCAATGGTACAGTTTACCGGTTCGTTGGGCTTTATGTCCAACATTAGGGCGATGGTACAGTTACCGGTTCTGTTGGGCTTTATGTCAACATTAGGGCGATGGTACAGTTTACCGGTTCTGTTGGCTTTATGTCCAACATTAGGGCGATGGTACAGTTTACCGGTTCTGTTGGGCTTTATGTCCAACATTAGGGCGATGGTACAGTTTACCGGTTCTGTTGGGCTTTATGTCCAACATTAGGGCGATGGTACAGTTTACCGGTTCTGTTGGGCTTTATGTCCAACATTAGGGCGATGGTACAGTTTACCGGTTCTGTTGGGCTTTATGTCCAACATTAGGGCGATGGTACAGTTTACCGGTTCTGTTGGGCTTTATGTCCAACATTAGGGCGATGGTACAGTTACCGGTTCTGTTGGCTTTATGTCCAACATTAGGGCGATGGTACAGTTTACCGGTTCTGTTGGGCTTTATGTCCAACATTAGGGCGATGGTACAGTTTACCGGTTCTGTTGGGCTTCATGTCCAACATGTACATTACTATGGAAGCGATGCACAGATCTAACTAGATTGAGATGACATGCTAACTTTGTCCCAGTTTGTCCTTCAAAAGTGATAACAGCAATAGATAAACCAAAGTGGAACAAACTTTCATATCTTGTCCATGCAGGAGCCATGTCACTAGTTTCCCCTCTAACGCCCCGGCTACACACACACCTCTCCCGCACTACAGCAGAGGGTGGGAAAGGCCTTTTAGATGTGTGCCCTGTAGACATCCTATTAAAATGATAAAACCACTGTCTGTGGGGGACTGGTGCCACCACTGTGCCCTGTGACAGATTGTGTGTGTGTGTGTGTGTGTGTGTGTGTGTGTGTGTGTGTGTGTGTGGTGTGTGTGTGTGTGTGTGTGTGTGTGTGTGTGTGTGTGTGTGTGTGTGTGTGTGTGTGTGTGTGTGTGTCTGCGTGGGAGAGAAGAGATGGGGATGGATGGTGACAAACACACACTGAGATAAAATGCTGGCCAAATACAAGGTCTGTCACCAAACAAAAGAGCAGATGGGCACTCACCGTGTGTGTGTGTGTGTGTGTGTGTGTGTGTGTGTGTGTGTGTGTGTGTGTGTTGTGTGTGTGTGTGTGTGTGGTGTGTGTGTGTGTGTTGTGTGTGTGTGTGGTACACAATGTAGCTTATACAGTGCATTATGGAAGTATTCAGACCCAGGAAGATCCTTTGACTTTGTCCACATTTTGTTACATTACAGCCTTAGTCTAAAAATGATTTAAAATATATATATATCTAAATCCTCCATCAATTGACACATAATGACAAAGCAAAAACTGTTTATTTTTTATTTTATTTTGCTAATTTAACTAAAATATTACATTTACCTAAGTATTCAGACCATTTACTCAGTGCTTTATTAAAGCACCTTTGGCAGCGATTACAGCATAGAGTCTTCTTCGGTATGAGTTTCTCCTATTCTTCTCTGCAGAGTCTGGGCTCTGGCTGGGCCACTCAAGGACATTCAGTGACTTGTCCCGAAGCCACTTCTGCGTTGTCTTGGCTGTGTGCTTAGGGTCGTTGTCCTGTTGGAAGGTGAACCTTCGCCCCAGTCTGAGATCCTGAGTGCTCTGTAGCAGGTTTTCATCATGGATCTCTCTGTACTTTTCTCCGTTCATCGTTGACTCGATAATCATTAGTCTCCCAGTCCCTGCCGCATGATGCCAAATGCCATGTTATTTTGCATTTATGTAAGCTTTGCACATGCCTTTGCATTCTCTCAACCAGCTTCACCTGGAATGCTTTTCCAATATTCTTGAAGGAGTTCCCACATATGCTGAGCACTTGTTGACTGCTTTTCCTTCACTCTGCGGTCCAACTCATCCCAAACCATCTCAATTGGGTTGATGTTGGGTGATTGTGGAGGCCAGGTCATCTGATGCAGCAGTCCATCACTCTCCTTTTTGGTCAAATAGCCCTTACACAGCCTGGAGRTGTCCTGTTGTCCTGTTGAAAAACAAATGATAGTGTCACTAAGCGCAAACTAGATGGGATGGCGTATCGCTGCAGAATGCTGTGGTAGCCATGCTGGTTAAGTGTGCCTTGAATTCTAAATAAATCACAGACAGTGTCACCAGCAAAGCACCCCCACGCCATCACACCTCCTCCTCCATGCTTCACGGTGGGAACCACACAGGCGGAAATCATCCGTTCACCTTCTCTGCGTCTTGTAAAGACAAGGCTGTTGGAACCAAAAACCTCAAATTTGGACTCATCAGACCAAAGTACAGATTTCCACTGGTCTAATGTCCATTGCTTGTGTTTCTTGGCCCAAACAAGTCTCTTCTTCTTATTGGTGTCCTTTAGTAGTGGTTTCTTTGCAGCATTTCAACCAGGAAGGCCTGATTCACACAGTCTCCTCTGAACAGTTGATGTAGAGATGTGCCTGTTACTTGAACTCTGTGAAGCATTTATTTGGGCTGCAATCTGAGGTGCAGTTAATTATAATGAACTTATCCTCTGCAACAGAGGTCATTCTGAGTCTTCATTTCCTGTGGCGGCCCTAATGAGAGCCAGCTTCATTAAAGCTCTTGATGGTTTTTGCAACTGCACTTGAAGAAACTGTAAAACTTCTTGAAATGTTCCGTATTGACTGACCTTCATGTCTKAAAGTAATGATGGACTGTCATTTCTCTTTGCTTATTTGAGCTGTTCTTGCCATAATAAGGACTTGGTCTTTTACCAAATACTGCTATATTCTCTATACCACCCCTACCTTGTCACAACACAACTGATTGGCTGTTGTTCAGGGACACATTATTCCATTTCTGTTAGTCACATGTCTGTGGAACTTGTTCAGTTTATGTCTCAGTTGTTGAATCTTATGTTCATACAAATATTTACACGTTAAGTTTGCTGAAAATTAACACAGTTGACAGTGAGAGGACGTTGTTTTTTTTTGTTTTTTTTGCTGAGTTTATATATATTTCAGTGTGTGTGTGTGTGTGTGTGTGTGTGTGTGTGTGTGTGTGTGTGTGTGTATACTCCATTTAAGAACAACCAGAGCTGAGACGGAAAGACACTTCCACCTGAGGTAAAATCTTGTCTATTTAAATAGAGGCTGATTTGATTTTCAACCCCCATCATGCAAACAGCTTACGCAGGTATCTGGTTTCCTGCCACAATCACACCGTCTACGTGTAGTAGGGTCAGTGTAGCTAATATATGCACATAACTTTTTTTATTTTATTCTTCAAGCTGTTGGTTGTTGATTATTGCTAGACCGCCATTTTCAAGTCTTGCCATAGATTTTCAAGCCGACTTAAGGCAAGACTCTAACTTGGCCACTCAGGAACATTCAATGCCGCCTTRGTAAGCAACTCCAGTGTAGATTTGGCGTTGTGTTTTCGGTTATTGTCCTGCTGAATGGTGCATTGGTTTCCCAGTGTCTGTTGGAAAGCAAACTGAACCAGGTTTTCCTCCAGGATTTTGTTCAGTTTATTTTTTATCCTAAAAAGCTCCTTAGTCCTTGCCGATGACAAGCATACCCATACCATGATGCAGCCATGCTTGAAATATGAAGAGTGGTACTCGGATGTCCAGCAACATTAATACAGTTTTATCCAATTTAAAATATTACACGACATTACATTTCATAACACTCTTCACAACACATTACTRTCACATATCTACAATACAAAATCCATGTATCTGTGTTTGTGTTGCTTCACAGTCCCCGCTGTTCCATAAGGTGTATTTTATCTGTTTTTAAATCTGATTCTACTGCTGCATCAGTTACCTGATGTGGAATAGAGTTCCATGTAGTCATGGCTCTATGTAGTACTGTGTGCCTGTAGTCTGTTCTGGACTTGTGGTACTGTGAAGAGACCTCTGGTGGCATGTCTTGTGGGGTATGCATGGGTGTCTGAGCTGTGTGCCAGTAGTTCAAACAGACAGCTCGGTGCATTCAACATGTCAATACCTCTCATAAATACAAGTAGTGATGAAGTCAATCTTTCCTCCACTTTGAGCCAGGAGAGATTGACATGCATATTATTAATATTAGCTCTCTGTGTACATTTAAGGGCCAGCCGTGCTGCCCTGTTCTGAGCCAATTGTAATCTTCCGATTTCTCTATTTGTGGCACCTGACCACACTACTGAACAGTAGTCCAGGTGCGACAAACCCAGAGACTGTAGGACCTGCCTTGTTGATAGTGTTGTTAAGAAGGTAGAGACTAGGGCCTGTAGGACCTGCCTTGTTGATAGTGTTGTTAAGAAGGTAGAGACTAGGGCCTGTAGGACCTGCCTTGTTGATAGTGTTGTTAAGAAGGTAGAAACTAGGGCCTGTAGGACCTGCCTTGTTGATAGTGTGTTAATGAAGTGTAAGAACTAGGGGCCTGTAGGACCTGCCTTGTTGATAGTGTTGTTAAGAAGGTAGAAACTAGGGCCTGTAGGACCTGCCTTGTTGATAGTGTTGTTAAGAAGGCAGAGCATCGCTTTATTATGGACAGACTTCTGCCCAACTTAGCTACTACTGCATCAATATGTTTTGACCATGACAGTTTACAATCCAGAGTTACTCCAAGCAGTTTATTCACCTCAACTTGTTCAATTTCCACATTATTTATTACAAGTTTTAGTTGAGGTTTAGGGTTTTAGTGACTGATTTGTCCCAGTAGCTGACAAACCACCAAGACTCTTCCTAGAGCTGGCCGGCCAGCCAAACTGAGGAATTGGGGGAAAAGGGCTTTGGTCAGGGAGGTGACCAAGAACCCGATGGTCACTCTGGCAGAGCTCCAGAGTTCCTCTGTGAAGATGGGAGAACCTTCTTGAAGGACAACCATCTCTGCAGCACTCCACCAATCAGGCTTTGATGGTAGAGAGGCCAGACAGAAGCCACTCCTCAGTAAAAGGCACATGACAGCCTGCTTGGAGTTTGCCAAAATGTAACTCTTTGGCCTGAATGCCAAGCGTCATGTCTAGAGGAAACCTGGCACCATTCCTACGGTGAAGCATGGTGGTGGCAGCATCATGCTGCGGGGATGTTTTTCAGTGGCAGGGACTGGGAGACTAGTCAGGATCGAGGGGGAAGATGAACAGAGCAAAGTACAGAGAAATACTTGATGAAAACCTGCTCCAGAGCTCTCAGGACCTCAGACTGGGGGGGGGTCACCTGCCAACAGGACAATGACCCTAAGCACACAGTCAAGACAACGCAGGAGTGGCTTCAGGACAAGTCTCGGAATGTCCTTGAGGGGTCCAGCCAGAGCCCAGACTCGAACCCGATCGAACATCTCTGGAGAGACCTGAAAATTGCTGTGCAGCGACACTCTCCATCCAACCTGACAGAGCTTGAGAGGATCTGCCTAGAAGAATGGGAGAAACTCCCTATACATGCTCATGTTATTTATGTTTGAGTTGATAGTGCAGGTTGAGGTGCTAACAGTGGACTTCCTACTAGGACACACCGCCTCAGTTCTAACAGTGGACTTCCTACTAGGACATACCGCCTCAGTTCTAACAGTGGACTTCCTACTAGGACACACCGCCTCAGTATCTACAGTGGACTTCCTACTAGGACACACCGCTCAGTTCTAACATGGACTTCCTACTAGGACACACCGCCTCAGTTCTAACAGTGGAACTTCCTACTAGGACACACCGCCTCAGTTCTAACAGTGGACTTCCTACTAGGACACACCGCCTCAGTTCTAACAATGGACTTCCTACTAGGACACACCGCCCTCAGTTCTAACAGTGACTTCCTACTAGGACACACCGCCTCAGTTCTAACAGTGGACTTCCTACTAGACACACCGCCTCAGTTCTAACAGTGACTTCCTACTAGGACCATCCGCCTCAGTTCTAACAGTGGACTTCCTACTAGGACACACCGCCTCAGTTCTAACAGTGGACTTCCTACTAGGACACACCGCCTCTGTTTCTAAACAGTGGATTCCTACTAGGGACACACCGCCTCAGATTCTAACAGTGGACTTCCTACTTTCTAACAGTACAACTCGGGTTCATAGTAGAGGTCGGGCGGATTAATCGGGGGCGATTTCAAGTTTCATAACAATCGGAATCGGTAATTTTTGGACGCGATTTTTGGCCGTTTTTTTTTTTTTACACCTTTATTTAACTAGGAAGTCTCAGTTAAGACACATTCTTATTTTCATTGAGGCCTAGGAACGGTGGGTTAACTGCCTTGTTCAGGGGCAGAACGACAGATTTTTACCTTGTCAGCTCAGGGATTCAATCTTGCAACCTTTACGGTTAACTAGTCCAACGCTCTAACCACCTGCCTCACTTGCTAGCTAGCATTAAACGTATCTTATAAAAAACAAATCAATTCAATCATAATCACTAGTTATAACTACACAATGGTTGATGATATTACTAGTTTATCTAGCGTGTCCTGCGTTGCATATTAATCGATGTCAGTGCGCATTCGCGGAAAAAAGGACTGTCGTTGCTCCAACGTGTACCTAACCATAAACATAATGCCTTTCTTTTAAATCAATACACAGAAGTATATATTTTAAACCTGCATATTTAAGCTAAAAGAAATCCAGGTTAGCAGGCAATATTAACCAGGTGAAATTGTGCCACTTCCCTTGCGTTCATTGCACGCAGAGTCAGGGTATATGCACAGTTTTGGCCGCCTTAGCTCATGCGAACTAATTTGCCAGAATTTTACGTAATTATGACATAACATTTGAAGTTGTGCAATGTAACAGGAATGTTGTAGACTTATGGATGCCACCCGTTAGATAAAATACGAAACGGCTCCGTTATTCACTGAAAGAATAAATGTTTTGTTTTTCGAGTTGATAGTTCCGGATTCTACCATATTAAATGACCCAAGCTCGTATTTCTCTGTGTGTTATTATTATATTAATAAGTCTATGATTTGAATAGAGCAGTCTGACTGACGGTGGTAGGCACCAGCAGGCTCGTAAGCATTCATTCAAACAGCAGTTTTGTGCGTTTCGCTAGCAGCTCTTCGCCAATGCTTCAAGTTTATGACTTCAAGCCTTCAACTCCCGAGATTAGGCTAGTGTAACCGATGTAAATGGTAGCTAGTTAGCGCGCGCCTTAATAGCGTTTCAAACGTCACTCGCTCTGAGCCTTGGAGTAGTTGTTCCCCTTGCTCTGCATGGTACCGCTGCTTCGACGGTGGCTGTTGTCGATGTTCCTGGTTCGAGCCCAGGTAGGAGCGGGAGAGACGAAGGAAGCTATACTGTTTACACTGGCAATACTAAAGTGCCTATTAAGAACATCCAATAGTCAAAGTTTTTCTTCCAAGATGGCGTAGCAGCGGACGTGCTGTTTTGTCTTTTGTCCCGTCTTGTCGCCGCGTAAATAGTCCTCGTTTTTTTTTTCGTCATGCATTTCGTTATATATTTTAATTTTCACTTTCCATTTAGGAACTGAATATACATTCCGCCTCACCCAATGTGGTACGGATCTGCTATTTCTTTTATTTACTTTAGAACCGTAACCCCAATCAGAAGCTAGCCAGATACTAGCTAGTAGTCAGTTAGCACTGCTGCGGTCTTCACCCTTAACTCGGACACCAGCCAGCTTCAGCTCGGCCAATACCTGCCAGTCTGCAAGCGCGATATCAACCCAGAGCATATAGGATGATTTTTCACTACCACATTCCACGGATTTTTTTTCTACTTCATTCCACCGGATTTCAGCCGCAGCTAGCTAGCTGCAAACCGTGTGACTATTGGGCTTACGTCGATCCGGAGCAAACGTAATTTATTCCGAGAGCAGCCAGCTGGAGTTCCATCAGCCATTCCTGGGCTACAGTCACCTATCCGGACCCGTTTTTCTGTTGTTGTTCTGCAAGATACGGAGCCCCACCGGGCCTTCACACTGACTGGTGGCGTTATTGCCCGAGGGGTTATCCAACTGGCACCCCCGTTCCCGACGTTACCTGAACGCTCATCTGGGCGCCGCTAATCGTTAAGCTGTCTTATCGGCTGCTATCTGAATAAGTATATCGGACAATTTATTATTATTTATTATTATTAATTTTTTATTTTTTCTTTGGGTCACTATATCTATTTTGCCAATTTGGATTGATCCCCTCTACACACGGAACCCCACTAACCTACGACGGAAACGCTATTCTTGATATGCTATCTTGCTATGCTATCTTGCTACCGATAGCCATCTACCCGCCTGCTATCTGGATCGCCGTACCCCAACCAACTCTACTCACTGGACCTTATTGATCACTCGATTAAGCATGCCTCTTCCTTAATGTAAATATGCCTTGTCCATTGTTCTTTGGTTAGTGTTTATTGGCTTATTTCACTGTAGGAACCTTAGCCCTGCTCACTATAACGCATATCCAACCTCTCAGTCACCACCCACATATGCCGATGACATCACCTGGTTTCAATGATGTTTCTAGAGACAATATCGCCTCTCATCATCACTTCAATACCTAGGTTACCTCCACTGTTATTCACATCCTACCATACTTTGTCTGTACATTATTCCTTTAAGCTATTTTATCGCCCCAGAAACTTCCTTTTTACTCTCTGCTCTAGAAGTCCTAGACGACCAATTCTCATAGGTTTTAGCCGTACCCTATTCCTACTTCCTTCCTCTGTTCCTCTGTGTATGTAGAGGTGAATCCAGGCCCTGCAATACTAGCTCCACTCCTATTCCCCAGGCGCTCTCTTTTGATGACTTCTGTAACCGTAATAGCCTTGGCTTCATGCTATGTTAACATTAGAAGCCTCCTCCCTAAGTTTGTTTTGTTCACTGCTTTAGCACACTCTGCCAACCCTGATGTTTTAGCCGCCTGTCTGATCCTGGCTTAGAAGACCACCAAAAGATTCTGACATTTTCATCCCCAATACAAGATTTTCAGAAAGATAGAACGGCCAAAGGGGGCGTGTGTTGCCATCTTACTTGCAAAGATTGCCTGCAGAGTTCTGTTTTACTATCCAGGTCTGTTCCCAAACAATTGGAACTTCTACTTTTAAAATCCACCTCTCTAAAAACAAGCTCTCTCACGTTTGCCAGCCTGCTATAGACCACCCTCTGCCCCCAGCTGTGGCTCTGAGACACTATATGTGAACTGATTGCCCCCCATCTATTTCAGAGCTCGTGTGCTGGTAGGCGACCTAATTTGAACATCTGCTCAGATCACTACCCCAAGGCCACCCGACCATCTAGCAAGCTTGATGCCTGCAAAATCTCACACAAATTGGAATGCCTAGATCTGAGACCGATTACGGTAACCACTTCCCCCCAGATTCCGTTAAACACGGTGGACTCCTCAGTCAGATAATCATCCCTAAACGCGAAACTTTGCCCTCCAATAGTGACAACCTGCTCTCTCTCTGGTTCTTCAATCCAATGGATCTCAGCGCAATCACTCGCCCTGCTCATTGCCTGCATCCTGTAATCGGGGGAGTCAGCGGTGCAAACGAGCCTCGCACCTCAGGATCACTGTCAACGCTCCCATGAAACACCTTTCATAGGTGGAGCGAGGCCTTTCTAACTCGCAACCTCGGCCGGAGGTATCCTGGTAAGGATATTGATCTCATGAGCGGCGCGAGCCGTCAAAGTCAAGGAAGGATCTGCTCGCATTTCTTTAAACATTGCCTTACCTTCACCGATCTTGAAATAAGCCTTGTCCAGCTACACTTTCAAAGCATTTTCACGCACAAACCGGATACAGATCTACTTATGCGCACCATATTCAGGTTCTCTACAGCTTACCCCCCTGACTGGCCGGTCTAAACGCAACTCCAGAAAACAATTACTAGTTAACCTATAGGGCGTTCAATGCCTTTCGCATATAGACCATTTCATCCAAAGACATGCGCTCCTTCACCAGAGCTGAATAATTGACATTCCATATCTCATCTATGTGCGAAGCTCAGCGAAAAACCAAATATATACAAACAAAGGACAAGTATAAAAAAAGCACCAGAAAAGTGTCGCCTTATGCTTTTTTCAGATTAGAAAACTTTATGACGTCCTCCCTGCCAACCATCATAGATCTCAATAAATAAGTCTCTCCGACACTCTGAGCTAAATGTCCTGACTCAGGCATGAACTCTATAGCTAGAACAACCGTCTCCTCACCAGTCTACAACTGCATTAACCTGAAAGATCGTAGGGGAAAACATGTCTCCTACTATGACTGAACGCATAATGCCGGTGCCATTCGCTGCTTATATATGACCAGAATCTTCAATCACATAGATCACTTTTTACATAAGCGGCTGGGCCATTGCTTCCACCCTGAGTGACATGTACCCTACTCTCTAAGTACCCCGGACAATGACAGTCAACATGCCCCTCCCCTCTGCTACTCGCGCCAAGCCTTCCCCATTTCTCTTCTCCCAAATACTGCATGCGTACAAGGACTCTATCGTTTTCTTGAAAGAGCTGATACCGGCCAACATGACTGGGACCCTTGATACAAACTAGCAGCCACTGGACTGTATAGATATCTGGACCCTGTTTCTGATTCTTAAAGAGAAATCCTATTCGTGCATGAAATTGTTTCTGCCACTCCGCCTATTTACCAGCCTCTTCAACCTCTTGCTTTTGTGTTCGTCTGAGGAATTTACCCTCAATGACATTGGAAAAGCATATCTGACGGGTTAGTATCCCCTCTCTCCAATAGGGGAGGAAAACTTCGTTGAACCTCTGAGAACGTGCGTGACTGACTAATCCATATTCCTACACCGGTGCCTTTTCTGATAATGTTTCGTTCTTCGTGAGAAAGCTCCAAGTCAGAATACAGATAACCGTACCATATGTTTCGAACTCCGAGCCACCATACCTTCTCCGCTATGCTAATCTGGTTTCCAGGAGCTTTGGTCATGGGATGCACCGTACAGCCCGATACTGCGTCACAAGGTTCAATTACATACTGGTGTACTAACCGCTCAAATCGATGTAGGAAAATCTACCTGTCACCCCACAGTGAGTTCTCTACTTCGCACCCTGGCCAAGCTTTTGACTCTGTCATCACCACATCCTCATCAGCTGACGGATCCTCGTGACCAGCCATTTCGCTGTTATGTGCCATCGTAATGGATTGCCCTGTCGCTCTGCGAAGATCGACCAATTTCGAAGCCAAGCTTACCAATTCCACTGATCTGCATGGACCCTACAGTGTCTGTCATAGATCGCCAGAGGCGTACTGTTGCCGGGGCTCTGTGCAGTTCTCTAACTGGAGCGCGGAATGTAATGCCCCACATGGGCTGCAAATTCTGTTGGTGACACCCGACTCTCAACAGTGTACTGCTGATATACATCCATATTGTCGCTTCTTGTCTGCTTGCCATAGATTCGTGCATGTTACGACCTCTGCTACGCAGTTACCGACACTAGTTCTGTTCTATGACTTCATAGACCCTAATTTTATTTTGACACAGGTGGTTTGTGTAACAACCCTCTCCATTGAGGACGCTGCTTCGAAATGGCCCAATACAACTCTCCTTACCAGTTAGGCTCTCCAATTCGCTGCTTTAAATATACAAGATTGAGTAAACTAAATTTGCTCTCCTATGCTCTCAAGTCTTCGCTGATCTCGACATACTCTCTCACTCCTCGCCAGTCATCGTCTCCACACCCTCTTATCACTTACTATCTGGAACGTTTGTAGAACCTTGACGGTGAGATGATTATTGCTAGGACCAGACCTGATACTCTTAATAGCCTATAGTTCGCGCGATCTGTAGGACTAGCTATAATCACCCTCTGTCGGCCGACGACTCTTACACTACAAGACATCTCCACCCAAATTTAAACTCCTTAGTAGAGTTGCGCTTTCCTACTAACTGATTACCTGCATCACATTAGCATCTCTTTTCACGTCTTGCGCTGTACACCATGGCACGCTAGCTATCGCCTTGTAAAAACTGACCCATCCTACCAATCCTCGACTTCCGGTTGATTCATTTTTACATGCTTGAAAATCAGTCCTATATCCATACATAGCGCCTGCTCAATATCCATTACACTCTGTCGAATGCAGTCTCGTGATGTTCTTCACCAAGTGTGATACTCCGTAGCATTTCGTCCACCAATAGTGCCCACCCGAGTGACTAACTCACGCCCACCACATCTTCCGTACCCTCTCTGTTCACAGACTCCTCGTTACGGTGGCCTGGCGACTCCGCCTCGCTTCCCTAACTAACCTCTCGCTCGAAGTCCCCGCCAACATCCGCACTGGTTCCAGGTTCATCTATCCAGAACCCTGCATAATGGTAAGTCTGGCCCCTGTGTCTGCACTATTTCCAGAGCTCAGCCTTGGTCACCGATTAGCGCAACGCTTACCTGTGTAGTCGTCAGGCTCACCTATCTCCGCATGGTATTAATCTCTCTCCTGTCTATCGTCTCCACCTAAAACCTTAATTTTTCTATTCGGTACTCCTCTCTCCCATATCCAAGATTCCTTGCGCCAATGACTGGATCTCACGAACTAACAAAATTTCTCTGAAACTTGGAACACTTATCTCCATCAGCTTAACTATACAAGCTAGTCAGCTGTTCGACACAGCTCATAGAAATTACTCGCACTCTGCTACAAAGATCTCTCCCACTCTTCTAATTTTAGCTCCTCCACAACTACCCTACTCTCCCTACCTACTGTATTTATTATTTATTTTCTCCTTTGCACCCATTATTCTGTCTCTACTTTGCGCTTTTCTTCCACTGCTAAACCAACCATTCCAGTGTTTTTAGTTTTTATTTGATTGCTGTGTCTTGTATTTACTTCGCCACCAGTGGCTTTTTCTATATTTTTTTATTTATTTATACATATAGTTTATTTGGTTTCGCCTTACACTCCCTCTTAAGCTTCAAGCTTGCTACATGATTATATAGACTTATTTGTTTCACTAGTATATTGACTATATGTAGTTTTTAACTCCATGTGGTAACTATGTGGTGTATCGGTGACTCTTCTTATGGGAACGAAGCCTTTGTCAGTCGCAATTGTAATGAGAACGATGGTAGGTTCTTCAATTTGCCCTACCTGGTTTAATAAAGGTTAAATATAAATAAAAAAATAAAAATAAATAAAGGTATATGAAATACAAATCGTAGAGAGAGAAATAGTCCTAATCCATAAATAACTAAACCTTAAATTCTTACCTACTGGGATATTAAGATGATCATTGTACAATAGGAACCCAGCCTAGCTTTCATTATGTCTGTCATGTTCGAGCAAGGAAAACTTAAACGTTAGCTTTCTTAATTGGACATTATTGCACTTTTACTTTTCTTCTCACAAATTTGTTTTGCATTATTTAAACCGAATTGAACATGTTTTCATTATTTATTGAGGCTAAAATTGATTATTGATTGTATTATATTAGTTTAAATAAGTGTTCATTCGATATTGTTGTAATCTCGTCCATTATTCAAATAATTTAAATAATCATCGGCCGGTATTAATCTGTTATGGTATCGTTGCGTTGAAAATCATAGATCGGTGACTTCTAAGTTCATAGGCACATTGAATTACGTATAACTCTTGGTTCATAGCACAGTGCACATTGTAGCAGTATTAACTCTGGTTCCATATGGCACTATTACAGTATAACTCTGGTTATAGGCTTAGTATAATGGTCATACAATCATGTACATATCTGGTCATGACATCATTAGATAACTCTGGTTCATAAGGCACATCATAGTACGAGTAGTAAACTCTGGTTCATAGGCACATGATTACAGTATAACTCTGGTTCATAGGCACATGATTACAGTATAACTCTGGTTCATAGGCACATCATTACAGTATACAATAGCTGTAGAATCAGCAGAGGCATTCAGGGCAGTTAGTGGGACATAAATTATGTTACTTACATTGTGTCTTCCCAACGCCCCCTGGGATAATGTATATTTGCTGAGGCATTATGACCACTCAGTGACACGATGGTAGGGTTTAACTGAGCTGCGCTTGGCTCATTGATAAATCTGTCTCAACGCACCCTTGTAATGCTGTGAAAAGATCCAGGAACCCAAATGATTCCTCATTTTAAAAAAGCATGTCACGTGGAACAAGAGGAAAGAAATCTCTAGATCATAGAGATTCATACAACGCTCTCCCTCACCAAAGCAGGAAGTACCAGTGACTCGCTCAATACGGTAGTGGTCAGATGACGCGGATGCTACGCTACAGGACTGTTTTGCCATTGGATGAATACGTTCCGTGAATGGCTAGTGGTTTGAGCGTTGAGCCAGTAACCGAATGGCCGCTGGGCTTGAGTACCCGAGCCGACAAGGTGAAAACAATCTGTCTGTGCCCTTGAGCAAGTCACTTAACCCTAATGTGCTCCATAAGAGCTGTACTACTATGGCTGACCCTGTAAAACAACACGTTTCACTGCACCTCTACGATGTATGTCACTATTCGTATATGTATTGTTGGGTCCTTCTCCCGATGCTGTCAGTCTGTCACTTGGCCGTGATGCTTCTGAAACTTTAAATGTAATTATCTTCACCTTGAGCATGTGTATTTCTGGCTCAGTCTTTAATCTGTCTAGGTCAACAAAAACTCTGATTGAGCTGAAAGGGCCCATCTGCAACAGGGGGCCGCAGATGGGACCCTAGCTAGCTGGCGGGGCATTTTGTGTGTGTGTGTGTGTGTGTGTGTATGTGTGTGGGTGGGTGGGTGAATTGATTTTTCTATCCTAAAGGACCTAAAGTCCCCCATGAGGACAAAGGCTATTTTGAGCTTAAGGTTTAGGGTTACAATTAGGGTAAGGGGTTAGGGTTAGGGTTGAGGTTAAGGGTTACAATTAGGGTAAGGGGTTAGGGTTGAGGTTAAGGGTTACAATTAGGGTAAGGGGTTAGGGTTATGGTAAAGGGTTAAGGTTAAGGAAAATAGGATTCTGAATGGAAATTTAATTTGAGGTCCCAACAAGGATAGAAGAACATAGTGTGTGTGTCGTCAGTAGTGGTTGAGTCGTTCTGACAGGGCCGGAGGACCACTGCATTAGAACGGCTGATAGGCTGATTATGTTTGAATCCTCAGGGATCATCCTCCTCTCAAACTATTGATCTCCAACTGCTTCATCATCATGAGAGATCTGTTTTCGACTCTATAAACCTCCCTAAACAGAGTGTTGTCCTCTATAAACCTCCCTAAACAGAGTGTTGTCCTCTATCGACTCTATAAACCTCCCTAAACAGGTGCTGTCCTCTATTGACTCTATAAACCTGCCTAAACAGAGTGTTGTCCTCTATCGACTCTATAAATCTCCCTAAAGAGTGTTGTCCTCTATAAACTCCCTAAACAGAGTGTTGTCCTCTATCGACTCTATAAACTCCCTAAACAAGGTGTTGTCCTCTACCGACCTATAAACTCCCTAAACAGAGTGTTGTCCTCTATAAACCTGCCTAAACAGAGTGTTGTCCTCTATCGACTCTAATAAACCTCCTAAACACAACGTGTTGTCCTCTATCGACACTATAAATCTCCCTAAACAGAGTGTTGTCCTCTATCGACTCTATAAACCTCCCTAAACACAAATATGTTGTCCTCTATCGACCTTATAAACCTCCCTAAACAGAGTGTTGTCCTCTATCGACTCTATAAACCTTCCTAAACAGAGTGTTGTCCTCTATCGACTATAAACTGCCTACACAACGTGTTGTCCTCTATAAACCTCCCAAACAGAGTGTTGTCCTCTATCGACTCTATAACCTCCCTAAAACAGAGTGTTGTCCTCTATCGACTCTATAAACCTCCCTAAAACAGAGTGTTTGTTCCTCTATCACTCTATAAACTGCCTAAACACAACGTGTTGTCCTCTATCGACGCTATAAACCTCCCTAAACAGAGTGTTGTCCTCTATCGACTCTATAAACCTCCCTAAACAGAGTGTTGTCCTCTATCAACTCTATAAACCTCCCTAAACAGAGTGTTGTCCTCTAATAAACCTCCCTAAACAGAGTGTTGTCCTCTTCGACGCTATAAACCTCCCTAAACACAACATGTTGTCCTCTATCGACACTATAAACCTCCCTAAACAGAGTGTTGTCCTCTATCGATCTCTAAACCTCCCTAAACAGAGTGTTGTCCTCTATCGACGCTATAAACCTCCCTAAACAGAGTGTTGTCCTTATCGACTCTATAACCTCCCTAAACAGAGTGTCCTCTCTATCGACGCTATAAACCTCCTAAACACAACATGGTGTCCTCTATCGACACTATAAACCTCCCTAAACAGAGTGTTGTCCTCTATCGACTCTAAACCTCCCTAAACAGAGTGTTGTCCTCTATCGACGCTATAAAACTCCCTAAACAGAGTTTGTCCTCTATCGACTCTATACACCTCCCTAAACAGAGTGTTGTCCTCTATCGACTCTATAAACCTCCCTAAACACAACATGTTGTCCTCTATCAACACTATAAACCTCCCTAAACAGAGTGTTGTCCTCTATCGACTCTATAAACCTCCCTAAACAGAGTGTTGTCCTCTATCGACTCTATAAACCTCCCTAAACACAACGTGTTGTCCTCTATCGACTCTATAAACCTCCCTAAACACAACATGTTGTCCTCTATAAACCTGCCTAAACACAACGTGTTGTCCTCTATAAACCTGTCTAAACAGAAAGTGAAATATAACATGCACTGATGAAGGAGATAGGAAAGTGTCCAAATGTTGATTTGGTTCCATAAAACAGGAAAGTGGTTGTTCTATTTCTGCCAGATTAAATGTTTAATGAGTTTGTTGACTGGTTGTTTGTATCCCAAATACACTTCTATATTTGCTTCTGATGTCACAGACACTTGCAGTAATCTCCTTCAGGGCCTGGTCATGTAAGATTTTCCATGTTGATTATTTTCCCGCTACACATCATGCCAGTTTAGAATAATGTATTTAAAAATAGACCCATCTAGCAGCCATTTTGAAACACCCCCGCTTGAAGCTGCCAGGATGGTCCCATGGTATACTGGTGTTTGTTCCCAGAGTCTAGATCAATTCCAGCTTATTGGAAGAGGATCTGATCTGAAACAATGATACGAATATTAATGATACATTTACTGCTGTTGAAATGTAATGGGCTCACTCCCTCTTTCACATTAATCCTAGTCATATTATTATATTTTAATTTATCTGACATTTTGAGATATGACCCGGTCATCCATATTCATTGGGTGTATAAAGCCATTGAGGCCGTCCACCCTTTGCAACGAGGAATATTGGACCAAATGAGTCACATTTACTTGTCCTTAAACATCCTATAACTAATTACAAAAACACTATTCCTTGTGTTTCAATGTGTAGAATATTCAAAACTTCATAGTCTGTTGTTTTATTGATATTTACTTTCCTAAAACGATCATTTTCCACCTCACAGTTCAGCTGTCAGAGATTTGAGAACTAAGTATATCAGGACATTGCATGCATAGGCCTATAGGCTTAGGTGACTACTGTATGATATTAATATTAAAAAAATATGTGTGTGTGAGAAGCTTAGGCTTAGCCCCAGAGAGAGAGAGAGAGAGATATGCCCGGCGGCATGCTACGACACCGAAATGAATCTATTTTCAGTACAGAAGGAAGCTAATTCATACAGAAGGAGGCTAATTCGTTAGTTTTCAATAAGAATATTTTCCGTATATATATAAGCATCAAACTGGTAGAGCTGAAACCTTCTTCCTCACCTCAAGTTCAACTGTCCGTCTGAGCGCCGGGGCACGCTGTCTTCATACCATAGGCAGTAAAATAGGTTATTAATAGCCACAACACACCAAACCGTCACAAAAAGGTTTTAACTTTATTAAGGTAATATCAAAAGTAAGTCGTTGTTTATAGGGAAAATACCAAAAGTATTTTATATCACTGCAAACACAACATTACAGTTGGAACTTAATTTGGCCAAAGAAAATGGTTAAACAGAATGAAACAAAACACTTCTGAACTGGGTTAAACCTTGGCTATATTGCAGAAATGACCAAGAATACCTACTGTACCCAACAAATGACAGCAATGGGTTAATGATATTGATTTTACAACAGGCTTACTTATTATAACCTTTCTTAAACTACACACGGAGCAAACGATTAAAAAGACAAATATTAATAATGATAAAACAAATAATGATAAATACGAGAGGGGGAAAAAATGCATCCTACCTGAATAGCGGGTTGCGCGCCTGCGTTTTGGCCGAGCCAACATTCTTCTCACCTTTGTCCACTACAATCTTAACTTTTCTATACGGAGGATATTCCCGTTCCCGTTCCAGGACTAGAGACTAACATCCCCCTGGTGGTACTGCTGCCACTGAGTTTTTCAGTTTGTGGCTCCAGCCCATGATTTGGCGTCACGAACTATACCAACATTTTTTCTAGGTCTTTCATCTTTTTAAAGTCAATTCACAGCTTTATTAGAACGTGGAATACACTATTGACCCGGAAGACGCTGGGTCACCCTGTAGGGGGACTCCCAATCACGGCCGGTTGTGATACAGCCTGGATTTGAACCAGGGTSTCTGTAGTGACCCCTCACGCACTAAGATGCAGTGTCTTAGACCGTGGGGATACATAATAATCCAGGGATTTGTCATTTCTGTGAAAAATTATATTTTAAATTTCGTTTTTTTTGTGTGTTTTTTTGTTGTTGCTCAATATAGATGCTAATATCGTAGGCTAATTTATTTGATGCTAATTCACCACCTGAGTAAGTGGAAACTCAAAACACATTATCTAGATCAGTAACTCTAAAGACAATACCTACTCGTAGTAGCCGTGTATTAATCTAACAGTACATTTTAATACTTAAGTCGCAAAAAAAATCCCCATTTAAATTCAGTCAGTTGAAGGTAGACATATTTAGTGCTGCGACAGGCAGCGTTTCTGTCGGGCCTTTCTGCCGGGCATTTCTGCCGGGCCTTTCTGCCGGGCCTTTCTGCCGGGCCTTTCTGTCGGGCCTTTCTGCCGGGCCTTCCGCATCTTGGGTGGAAAGTGGCCGAGCTACAGCGGTAAAGTGACCGTGTCTCACCTCTCTCCCTCCAGAGAACGACCGTGTCTCACCTCTCTCCCTCCAGAGAACGACCGTGTCTCACCTCTCTCCCTCCAGAGAACGACCATGTCTCACCTCTCTCCCTCCAGAGAACGACAATGTCTCACCTCTCTCCCTCCAGAGAACGACCGTGGGTGACACCTGTCCGTCTGTCTGTCTACCTGTCTCACATTTCTCTCTCTCTCTCTCCAGATAAACCAGAGAACTATGACCTGTGGTACCTGTCTGTGGTCTTACCTGTCTGTCTACCTGTCTCACATTTCTCTCTCTCTCTCCAGATAAACCAGAGAACTATAACCTGTGGTACCTGTCTGTGGTCTTACCTGTCTGTCTACCTGTCTCACATTTCTCTCTCTCTCTCTCTCCAGATAAACCAGAGAACTATGACGTGTGGTACGAGAGTCGCTTCGAGGACTGTGACAAAGAGGCCTGCCTGTCCTTCTCCAAGGAGTCTCTGTGTAACCGCGTCACAGTGGACCACAACTACTACGCCGTGTGTCAGAACCTGCTGTCGCGTTACGCCACGTGGCGAGGGACCACCGGCGGCCTGCTCCACGACCCCCCCGCCCACATAGCCAAAGATGGCCAGCTAGAAGCTCTGTTGGACGAGTGTACCAACCCTAAAAAACGCTACGGACGCTTCACGGCCGCCAAGGAGCTGAGAGACTACCTCACCCAGCTAGTGGCCGCCGCCTCTGCCACGGCGAGGTAATGAACAGAGCTGGTGGTTAGCGGTGGCCTGCATCTCGGCCGGACGGTTGTTCGGGGGTTAGGTTTGGGTTTGACCCCTCCCCCCCTGACCTTGTCCCCGGGAACTTGACCATGACCTTTGAACCTTGACACTCCTCCTCGTCTCACTTCAAGTCTAGGAGATCTCCACCCCCGGGCTGGTCACACGGCAGCAGCTTTGATCGGTCCTCTCCCGATGTAAACCAACCAGCGGCACAGCTTCAGAGGAGATGTTTAAACTGAACTGTGGTAGCTGGTCAGAATGAGGTGGTCGGAGCTGAAGGACCAGGGGAAAGAGGAGCAGCTGCTAAGGGGGAGCTTTAACCCGGGGTTAGGCTGACGTAGACTGTATGTGACTTCTCTCCTCCGCCCAGACCCTCTCTGTTTATCCGTCGGAACTCTTGTGTTTGCTAACATTTTATCTTAACCTATATTTTTTTCTGAAAGCGTCTATTGTGCTTATGGTTTTGGGGTTGAATGAACCAGAACAGGAGCATGTTTACGTTTCTGCTGTGGTGTGTATGTTCTGTTAGGAGGACGGTCTCTAGCTCAACTCTGCTATCGTCCCACATAGAGACCTGAGCACCGCAGGTTAACGGAGGAAGAAAAAGCCTTGCCTATTAAAAAAAAGTCTTACTTCCTGCTACTCTAATTGATCACTTGATTTCCAGTTCCCCTGAAGTCAGGCAATCAACGTTTTTATATAGGAGGGAGGAATAGAAAAGGAACAGGATAGTGATGCCAATGAGGACTATGGTGAGGACTGTGGTGGTGCAGAATCTGATATTAGATGTTGTGTGTGTATTTACCAAAGAGGCTATATGAAACACTGAACTACCCCTCCCCAGGACCATGACACAACGCTGTTCTGATCCTGTATGACTGCCCAGAGGAACCCTCCATCTGTCTGGCAACACAATCTGCATAGGAACGATTGTATCAATCCAACTTAAACCCAGGGTTTACCAAGCTCCCTTCTCTGTGTTAAATCAGAACTAAGCCAGGGTCGGGTTAACCAGGCTCCTTCTCTGTGTTAAATCAGAACTAGGGTCAGGGTTTACCAAGCTCCGTTCTCTGTGTTAAATCAGATTTAGGGTCAGGGTTTACCAAGCTCCCTTCTCTGTGTTAAATCAGAACTAAGCCCAGGGTCAGGGTTAACCAAGCTCCCTTCTCTGTGTTAAATCAGAACTAGGGTCAGGGTTCACCAAGCTCCTTCTCTGTGTTGAATCAGAACTAAGCCCAGGGTCAGGGTTTACAAGCTCCCTTCTCTGTGTTAAATCAGACACTAGGGTCAGGGTTTACCAAGCTCCCTTCTCTGTGTTAAATCAGAACTAAGCCCAGGGTCAGGGTTAACCAAGCTCCCTTCTCTGTGTTAAATCAGAACTAGGGTCAGGGTTAACCAAGCTCCCTTCTCTGTGTTAAATCAGAACCAGGGCCAGGGTTTACCAAGCTCCTTTCTCTGTGTTAAATCAGAACAGGGTCAGGGTTTACCAAGCTCCCTTCTCTGTGTTAAATCAGAACTAAGCCCAGTGTCAGGGTTACCAAGCTCCCTTCTCTGTGTTAAATCAGAACCAGGGTCAGGGTTTCCAAGCTCCCTTCTCTGTGTTAAATCAGAACTAAGCCCAGGTCGGTTAACAAGCTCCCTTCTCTGTGTTAAATCAGACTAGGGTCAGGGTTACCAAGCTCCCTTCTCTGTGTTAAATCAGAACTAAGCCCAGGGTCAGGGTTAACCAAGCTCCCTTCTCTGTGTTAAATCAGACTAGGGTCAGGGTTAACCAAGCTCCCTTCTCTGTTGTAAATCAGAACTAGGGCCAGGGTTAACCAAGCTCCCTTCTCTGTGTTAAATCAGAACTAGGGTCAGGGTTTACCAAGCTCCTTCTCTGTGTTAAATCAGAACTAAGCCCAGGACAGGGTTAAAGCTCCCATCTCTGTGTTAAATCAGAACCAGGGTCAGGGTTAACCAAGCTCCCCTTCTCTGTGTTAAATCAGATCTAAGCCCAGTGTCAGGGTTTACAAAGCTCCCTTCTCTGTTGTTAAATCAGAACTAAGCCCAGGTCAGGGTTAACCAAGCTCCCTTCTCTGTGTTAAATCAGAACTAGGGTCAGGGTTTACCAAGCTCCCTTCTCTTGTTAAATCAGAACTAAGCCCAGGGTCAGGGTTTCCAAGCTCCTTCTCTGTGTTAAATCAGAACTAGGGTCAGGGTTTACCAAGCTCCCTTCTCTGTGTTAAATCAGAACTAGTGTCAGGGTTACCAAGCGCCCTTTTCTGTGTTAAATCAGAGCTACGCCCAGGGTCAGGGTTAACCAAGCTCCTTCTCTGTGTTAAATCAGAACCAGGGTCAGGGTTTACCAAGCTCCCTTCTCTGTGTTAAATCAGAACTAGGGTCAGGGTTTACCAAGCTCCCTTCTCTGTGTTAAATCAGAACTAGGGTCAGGGTTTACCAAGCTCCCTTCTCTGTGTTAAATCAGAACTAGGGTCAGGGTTTACCAAGCTCCCTTCTCTGTGTTAAATCAGAACTAGGTCAGGGTTTACCAAGCTCCCTTCTCTGTGTTAAATCAGTGATTACTTCAAGAGATAAATAAAGGAAGGATGGATGCATTTTCAAAGTATTCAAACAGACCCTAAGAATTGGGCCACAGTGTGAATGTCACATTGCCATTGCAGTGGACTGCAGTACCTACAGAGTCTGTAATGGGCTGTAATTGATAAATGACTCCATGTCTGACTGTTTGAAAAGGGAAATGCTGATCCTGTCTTGTTCTGTGCTGTTTTATCTAGTTCCTCAACAGCTCCAGATTTGGCTCCTCACATGTTGTAATCTCACAGCTGAGTTTTGTGTTCAGTATTAAACGTTGCCTCCTCACTGCTCCACGTCACTTTGAGCCATCCAGCTTTAAATGAGCTATATTTTTAATCTCCAACAAATTACACATTTGGG
This sequence comes from Salvelinus sp. IW2-2015, assembly GCF_002910315.2. Lineage (NCBI taxonomy): Eukaryota > Metazoa > Chordata > Actinopteri > Salmoniformes > Salmonidae > Salvelinus > Salvelinus sp. IW2-2015. The sequence continues at coordinate 160,038 of NW_019957565.1, forward strand.
TTGATTTTGCACTTGTGGCCAATAATTAAAGCCCAAGTAATCATAATGTACTGTTTGTTAATTGAATAGTGAGAGTTGTTGTAGCTCAGCGTCCTTTCGTCTCAGAGCTCGGGAACAGAAAATCAACGTCCTTTCATCTCAGAGCTAGGGAACAGAAAATCAACGTCCTTTCATCTCAGAGCTAGGGAACAGAAAATCAACGTCCTTTCGTCTCAGAACTAGGGAACAGAAATCAACGTCCTTTTGTCTCAGAACTAGGGAACAGAAAATCAATGTCCTTTCATCTCAGAGCTAGGGAACAGAAATCAACGTCCTTTCATCTCAGAACTAGGAACAGAAAATCAACGTCCTTCCGTCTCAGAGCTAGGGAACAGAAAATCAACGTCCTTTGTCTCAGAGCTAGGGAACAGAAAAACAACGTCCTTTGTCTCAGAGCTAGGGAACAGAAAAACAACGTCCTTTCGTCTCAGAGCTAGGGAACAGAAAACAACGTCCTTTTGTCTCAGAGCTAGGGAACAGAAAATCAACGTCCTTTGTCTCAGAGCTAGGAACAGAAAAACAACGTCCTTTTGTCTCAGACTAGGGAACAGAAAATCAACGTCCTTTCGTCTCAGAAGCTAGGAACAGAAAGACAACGTCC
>NW_019957565.1:164905-168721 GCF_002910315.2 Salvelinus sp. IW2-2015
TAGCCACACTGCTATCATCCTCTAACTACATCACCACACAACATAGCCCACACTGCTATCATCCTCTAACTACAACACATAACAAGCCACACTGCTATCATCCTCTAACTTCACCACATAACACAGCCGACACTGCTATCATCCTCTACTACACCACATAACATAGCCACACTGCATCATCCTCTACTACACCACATAACAGCCGCACTGCTATCATCCTCAACTACAACCACATAACAAGCCACACTGCTATCATCCTCTAACTACATTACACCACATAAACATAGCCACACTGCTATCATCCTCTTACTACACCACATAACATAGCCAGCACTGCTATCATCCTCTAACTACACCACAAATAACATAGCCAGCACTGCTATCATCCTCTACTACAGCCACATAACATAGCCACACTGCTATCATCCTCTAACTACTACACCACATAACATAGCCACACTGCTATCATCCTCTACTACACCACATAACATAGCCAGCACTGCTATCATCCTCTAACTACACCACATAACATAGCCAGCACTGCTATCATCCTCTACTACACCACATAACATAGCCATCACTGCTATCATCCTCTACTACACCACATAACATAGCCAGCACTGCTATCATCCTCTAACTACTACACCACATAACAGCCAGGGTGCTCGTAGCTGTATCTTTACACTACAGTTCAAAAGTTTGGGGTCACTTAGAAATGTCCTTGTTTTTTAAAGAAAAGCATAATTCGTCCATTTAAAATAACTTTAAATTGATCAGAAATACAGTTTAGACATTGTTAATGTTGTAAATTGCTATTGTAGCTGGAAATGGCAGATTTTTTTATGGAATATCTCCATAGGCGTACAGAGGCCCATTATCAGCATCCATCATTCCTGTGTTCCAATGGCACGTTGTGTTAGCTAATCCAAGTTTATCATTTTAAAAGGATAATTGATCATTAGAAAACCCTTTTGCAATTATGTTAGCACAGCTGAAAACTGTAGTTCTGATAAAGAAGCAATAAAACTGGCCTTCTTTAGACTAGTTGAGTATCTGGAGCATCAACATTTATGGGTTCTATTACAGGCTCAAAATGGCCAGAAACAAAGAACTTTCTTCTGAAACTCGTCAGTCTATTCTTGTTCTGTGAAATGAAGGCTATTCCATGCGAGAAATTGCCAAGAAACTGAAGATCTCGTACAACGCGGTGTACTACTCCCTTCACAGAACAGCGCAAACTAACTATCCAGAATAGAAAGAGGAGTGGGRGGCCCCGGTGCACAACTGAGCAAGAGAACAAGTACATTAGTGTCTAGTTTGAGAAACAGATGCCTCACAAGCCCTCAACTGGCAGCTTCATTAAATAGTACCCTGCAAAACACCAGTCTCAACGTCAACAGTGAAGAGGCACCTCCGGGATGCTGGCCTTCTAGGCAGAGTTGCAAAGAAAAAGCCATATCTCAGACTGGCAAATAAAAATAAAAGATTAAGATGGGCAAAAGAACACAGGAACTGCCAGGCTTTGGTGTCAGTAGTTAGTTCCACCCCAGGCTTTGGTGTCAGTAGTTAGTTCCACCTCAGGCTTTGGTGTCAGTAGTTAGTTACACCTCAGGCTTTGGTGTCAGTAGTTAGTAAATGTCATTGTTTTTAAACAATTTGAATGGACTAAAGTGGCTGATGGCTGCAGATAGAAAACAACCAGCTCACAAACTTCTCTGTTTTATACGAAGGGGGAAAATAGATATTTTAGTAATACATATCTACACTGGTGGTGAAAATACTTTCACAATTACCAAGGTAAAAATCCTGAGTCTTTTTTTTGCTTTTTGAATAGTTGTGTTCAGTATAGGATAATGAGAAGCTTATGTTGCATTCTGCAAGCCCAGCAGCGTCAACACGTGTGTCCGATATTAATGTCAGAGAAAGAGGAATCGCTGGCGGTTCAAAACAGATAGAGCTTTATGATTGTGCTTTCTGTCAAGTCATCTGACTGGCTATCAGCAGCAGACCATTTTAAATCCTCCCAGACTGCAGTTTATTCATCCGAGGTGTGAGTGAGAGGGGAGGGGAGGGGAGGGGGGGCATTGTAAGGCTTCTGCAACCCTATTATCTAAAATCTTTACAATGACTTTACCTCGCTTGTCATACCCGGGCCTGGCAAGAGCAGATATCTATTTAGGCCACTGAGAGGAGAGAGGGAGAAGGAATAGAGCGAGAAATAGAGCTAGAGGTAGAGAGAGAGAATAGAGAGAGCGAGGCGGATAGAGAGAGAGAGGATAGAAGAGAGGATAGAGAGAGAGAGGAGAGAGAGAGAGAGAGATGAGAGAGAGAGAGAGAGAGAGAGAGGAGAGAGAGAAGAAGAGAAGAGACGAGAGAGAGAGGAGAGAGAGAGAGAGAGAAGAGAGAGAGAGGATAGCAGAGAGCGAGGGGGTGGATAAAAAGAGAGAGGCGAGAGCGAGGCGGATCAGAGAGAGAGAGAGAGAGAGAGGATAGAGGAGAGCGGGATGAGAGAGCGAGGCGGATCGGCGGATAGAGAGAGAGAGAGAGAGAAGAGAGAAGAGGATAGAGAGAGAGAGGAAGAGAGAGCGAGGATAGAGAGAGAGCAGAGGCGGGATAGAGAGAGGGATAGAGAGAGCGGGATAGAGGGGAGAGAGCTTGGCCGGGAAGAGAGAGAGAGGATAGAGAGAGAGCGAGGGGGGATAGAGGAAGGAGAGAGAGAGAGAGAAGAGAAGGACTCCCTGGTTCGATACAGCAGCAAATGGTGAATAATGAGGGAGGAGAAAACCGAAAGAGCCAGTATCTTTGGTTGAGGCGTGTACTCTTTTTGCTAGTTTGATGTCTATTTCAAGCTTCTCCAGGCCACAACACAGAGAGAGAGAAAGAGAGGACATCTTTTAGATATGAGAATAAACCTAATTTTCATAGGAAAATAACATTTGGCCGAGTGGTGTTGTCGCCCAACACAGGGACAAAATAACAGTGTGTGGGGTGGGAGCCACATGGCCTCTGAGACACATGGCCCTGTTCTGGGGCTCTCTTGTTTGAGGCGTGAAGGACAGAGAGAGAAAAGATTATGTGTATCTTCAAATGACACCCTATTCCTCTACGTAGTGCACTACTTCTGACCAGTACCCATGGGCTCTAGTCAAAAAGTAGTGCACTATATAGGATTAGCGTGCCATTTGAAGCATCCCTGTACTGAAAAGAGGCAAAAGTTTGAAGGCGTCCTGTCTGTTTGTTATGATATCATCACTAAACATTACCATATTTGTAGTGGAGACAGAGGGCAGTGTTCCAATCATTGATATATAAGTGTAATTAAAGTTTGTCTTAGATCAGTGATCACTGAGACGAGGAAAAGACATATTTTATTTTTTCTTGGTTTGAACAAGGCCTAGAGAGAAGGAGGGAAAGGAGGTGGTGAGAGAGAGAGAGAGAGGGAAGAGGTGAGTGAAGGGGTAGTAGAGGGGAGGGTTAGTGCAGGAGGGTAAGAGGGAGGAGCGGAGGGGGTGAGTAGAGGAGGGGAGTTGGAGGAGTTGGAGAGGCGTAGAGGGTGAGAGGAGAGCGGTTAGGACGGAGAGTGGGGGAGTAGGAGGGAGGTTAGGAGGGGGAGTTGGAGGGTGAGAGAGGAGGGGAGTTAGGAGGGGTGAGAGAGGAGGGGGGGTTAGGAGGGGTTTGGAAGAGAGGAGGGGGGAGTTAGGAGGGGTTCGGAGAGAGGAGGGGAGTTAGGAGGTGTTGGAGAGAGGGGAGGGAGTAGGAGGGTTGGAGAGAGGAGGGGAGTGAGGTTAAGGGGTGGAGGGTTTGGAGAGGGAGGGA
>NW_019957565.1:172417-174557 GCF_002910315.2 Salvelinus sp. IW2-2015
TGAAGCCTGATGCTGCCTGAAGCCTGATGCTGCCTGAAACCTGATGCTGCCTGATGCCTGATGCTGCCTGATGCCTGACGCTGCCTGAAGCCTGACGCTGCCTATTTAAACCTTGAGTTTCAGTTTCCCAACAAAATATTTATTTAAAGAGGAGTAATGACAGCAGAAAAATAAGTAATTTTGAGATAGATACTAGATTTTCTCCCGTTGATGTTCATTCCCATGACCCCAATGTGCCGCATTGAATAGCCTCTGTTGTTAAGCTCCGACCTAACTTTACTATTTTGTGATTCTTTTGTCGTTTATTTTTTTTWATGTATTTTCACAACGTATACGCYATTATTTCTTACAACCAACAATAACTTTTGAACATCAGATCAGCAGTTACATACTGTACCTGTCACTACTTCCACCTTAAGGTGGCACCTCTCTCTGTTCGGGCGGTGCTCGGCGGTCGTCGTCGCCGGCCTACTAGCTGCCACCGATCCATTTTTCCTTTTCGTTTGTGTCTGTCTATTTAGTTAACACCTGTGTCCTATTAGTTGATTTCGGTGGGTTTATTAACCTCCGCTGCCTGCTAGTCTTTGTGCGGGATTAWTTTGCTGTTGTTACTTTGTTAGGGGTGCGTGTTTGCACCACAGAGTTTTCTTTCTCACGGTCATTGTACCGTTTTGGAATATGTTTAGGAGTAGAGGTTTCTCCTCCGTGTGTTGCGTTTATTTCCCTGTGTGTGGCGACTTCGGTTGGGCGTGTTGCCCCCCCCTGTTGTTGTTGAGTTGGGACTTCTAAATAAACTTCTAAATAAACGATTGGGACTTCCTTGCTCTCCTGCTCCTGATTCCTGCACCTCCCTCCTTCTAGGAGGCACGTAACAGTACCTCAATTCTGTCTTCAACTTCAACTCATCTGCCCCTGGGCTCTTTCTGTAATTCCGACCCAATTTACGGGCTACCCAAGAAGAAACGGCAGCGTCACAGAGGCAAAAGAGAGGTGATCCTGGCGAGGTGAAGGTGACGGGACCTCTTCCTTCCATTCTACTGGCCAATGTCCAGTCACTGAATAATAAGATGGATGGTGGATTTCCTACCAACGGGACTCTCGGGAACTGCGATATTCTCCTGCTTTTCTGAAACAACTTGTACACGATACATGGCTATCCAACTTGATGGATTCTCCATTCACCGTGTGGACAGGACAGTGGTGTCAGGGAAATCAAGAGGGGGAGTGGTTTGCCTCTTCATMAATAACTGGTGTGCTGACTCGGTAGCGCGGTAGAAGTGTTCACACATCTCGGTCAAATGCCGACCCTTCAACTTCCTGAGGGAGTTTTCAGATCAAATCAAATCAAATCAAATGTTATTTGTCACATACACATGGTTAGCAGATGTTAATGCGAGTGTAGCGAAATGCTTGTGCTTCTAGTTCCGACCGTGCAGTAATATCTAACAAGTAATCTAACAATTTCACAACAACTACCTTATACACACAAGTGTAAAGGAATGAATAAGAATATGTACATAAAAATATACATGGATGAGTGATGGCCGAATGGCATAGTCAAGATGCAGGAGATGGTATAGAGTACAGTATATACATATGAGATGAGTAATGTAGGGTATGTAAACATTATATAAAGTGGCATAGTTTAAAGTGACTAGTGATACATTTATTACATCCAATGTTTTATTATTAAAGTGGCTGGAGTTGAGTCAGTATGTTGGCAGCAGCCACTCAATGTTAGTGATGGCTGTTTAACAGTCTGATGGCCTTGACATGGCAATTGAAGCTCGTCTGGAGTTAGTTAACACAGTGTCCAAAGAAGGCCAGAAGTTTACCGAATGGTCTGTCTGCGTAGAGGTAGATCAGAGGATCACCAGCAGCAAGAGCGACATCATTGATGTATACAGAGAAAAGAGTCAGCCTGAGAATTGAACTCCTGTGGCACCCCATAGAGACTGCCAGAGGTCGGACAACAGGCCCTCCGATTTGACACACTGAACTCTATCAGAGAAGTAGTGGTGAACCAGGCGAGGCAGTAATTTGTTATAGAACTACGGCTGTTGAGTCTGCCAATAAGAAATGTGGTGATTGCACAGAAGTCGAATGGCCTTGGCCAGGTTGATGAAATACAGCTGCCACA
>NW_019957565.1:175894-181566 GCF_002910315.2 Salvelinus sp. IW2-2015
AGATAAGCTTTTTTCAGTCTCTGTCCCTGCTTTGATGCACCTGTACTGAACTCGCCTTCTGGATATAGCGGGGTGAACAGGCAGTGGCTCAGGTGGTTGTTGTCCTTGATGATTTGTTGACTTCCTGTGACATCGGGTGGTGTAGGTGTCCTGGAGGGCAGGTAGTTTGCACTGATGATGACTGCATCCAATTTGTGAGTGAGTGTTGGCGGCTATTTTATAGATGACATCCGCCGAAGTCAAGGATCGGTGATAGGTTGTCAGTGTTACGAGGGTATGTTTGGCAGCATGAGTGAGGATGCTTTGTTGACGTATAGGAAGACGATTCTAGATTTAATTTTGGATTGGAGATGCTTAATGTGAGTCTAGAGAAGTTTACAGTCTAACCAGACACCTAGGTATTTGTAGTTGTCCACGTATTCAGAGCCTCCAGAGTAGTGATGCTGGACGGCGGTGCAGTCGTCAGTGATCGATTGAATAGCATGCATTTCGTTTTTACTTGCATTTAAGACAGTTGTGAGGCCATGGAAGAGAGTTGTTATGGCATTGAAGCTCGTCTGGAGGTTAGTTAACACTCAGTGTCCAAAGAAGGCCAGAAGTTTACAGAATGTATCTTCTGCTAGAGGTGATCAGAGTCATCCAGCAGCAACGACACATCATTGATGTATACAGAGAAAAGAGTCAGCCTGAGAATTGAACCTGTGCACCCCATAGAGCTGCCAGAGGTCCGACAACAGGCCCTCCGATTTGACACACTGACTCTTTTGCAGAAGTAGTGTGGTGAACCAGGCGAGGCATCATTTGAGAAACAAGGTGTTGAGTCTTGCCAATAAGAATGCGGTGATGACAGAGTCCAAATGCCTTGGCCAGGTTTGATGAATACCGGCTGCACAGTATTGTCTCTTATCGATGGCGGTTATGATTTCGTTTAGGACCTTGAGCGTGGCTGAGGTGCACCCATGACCAGCTCTGAAACCAGATTGCATAACGGAGTATGTACGGTGGATTTCGAAATGGTCGGTGATCTGTTTGTTTACTTGGCTTTAGAAGACCTTAGAAAACAGGTGGATAGAAATAGGTCTGTAGCAGATAGATGTAGGTCTGTGGAGTGTCACTCCTTTGAGAGGGGGATGACCGCCGGCAGCTTTCCAATCTTTGGGAATCTCAGACGATACTAAAGAGAACGGCTAAGTAATAGGGGTTGCAACAATTTCGGGAGTAATTTAGAAAGAGAAGTTCCAGATTTTCTAGCCCGGCTGATTTGTAGGGGTCCAGATGTTGCCAGCTTTAATGTTGCAGGTGGAAAGCCCTGGCCAGCCCTAAGGAAATGCTTATTGAATTCTCTATATATAGTGGATTTATCGTGTTGTGACATGTGTCCTGACCTCAGTGCAGTGGGCAGCTGGAGGGGTTGTTTATTCTCCATGGACTTACCGTGCCCCAGAAAATTTTTGAGTTTGTACTACAGGATGCAAATTTCTGTTTGAAAAAGCTAGCCGAGCTTTCCTAACTGCCTGTGTATATTTGTTCTAACTTCCCTGAAAGTTTGCATATCACGGGCTATTCGATGCTAATTCGAACGCACAGGATTTTTTTGCTTGTCAAGGGCAGACAGGGTCTGGAGTGAACCAAGGCGTATATCTGTTCCTGGTTCTACATTTTTTGAATGGGAGCATGCTTATTTTAAGATGGGAGAAGCACTTTTAAGACATAACCAGGCATCCTTCTACTGATGGATGAGTCAATGTCATTCCAGGATACCCCGGCCAGATTTCATAGAAAGCTCTGCTCACAGAAGTGTTTTAGGAGGCGTTTGACAATGATGAGGGGTGGTCGTTGATCGCAGACCCATTACATGCATGATTGAGGCAGTAATCGCTAGATCTTGATTGAAAACAGCAGAGGTGTATTTGAGGGCGAGTTAGTTTGGATGATAATCTATAGATGCCCGATCACTCTCCTTGTCAAATAGCCTTATAAAGCCTGAGGTGTTTTGTGGTTGTGTCCTATGAAAACAATGTAGTCGCACCAAGCGAAAAACAGATGGATGGCGTATCACTGCAGAATGCTATGGTAGCCATGGCTGGTTAAGTGTGCCTGTGAATTCTAATAATCACACTACAGTTCACCAGTAAAGCACCCCACACATCATCTCCTCCTCAGGTACCAGTGAACCACACTATGCAGAATCATCCTTCACTACTCCTGTGTTCGCAAATAGAGACCCGTTGGAACCAAAAAATCAATATGGACTCATCAGACACAAGGACAGGATTCCACCGTCTTAAGTCCATGCTCGTGTTTCTTGGCCCAAGCAAGTTCTCTTCTCCTTTTCGTTCCTTTAGTAGTGGTTCTTTGCAGCAAATTTCACCATGAATGTCTGATTCACGGATCTTCTCTGAACAGTTGATGTTGAGATGTGTCTGTTACTTTGAACTCTGTGAAGCATTTATTAGGCTGCGAATCTTGACTGCAAGATATATGATCTCTTCTCCGCTGCACAGTATTGTCTCTTATCGATGGCGGTTATGATTTCGTTTAGGACCTTGAGCGTGGCTGAGGTGCACCCATGACCAGCTCTGAAACCAGATTGCATAACGGAGTATGTACGGTGGGATTCGAAATGGTCGGTGATCTGTTTGTTAACTTGGCTTTAGAAGACCTTAGAAAGACAGGGTAGGATAGAAATAGGTCTGTAGCAGGATAGATGTAGGTCTGTGGAGTGTCACTCCCTTTGAAGAGGGGGATGACCGCGGCAGCTTTCCAATCTTTGGGAATCTCAGACGATACGAAAGAGAGGTTGAACAGGCTAGTAATAGGGGTTGCAACAATTTCGGGAGATAATTTTAGAAAGAGAAGGTCCAGATTTTCTAGCCCGGCTGATTTGTAGGGGTCCAGATGTTGCAGCTCTTTCAGAACATCAGCTATCTGGATTTGGGTGAAGGAGAAATGGTGGGGGCTTGGGCGGGTTGCTGTGGAGGGTGCCGGGCAGTTGGTAAGGGTAGCCAGGTGGAAAGCATGGCCAGCCCTAGAGAAATGCTTATTGAAATTCTCAATTATAGTGGATTTATCGGTGGTGACAGTGTTTCCTGACCTCAGTGCAGTGGGCAGCTGGGAGGAGGTGTTCTTATTCTCCATGGACTTTACAGTGCCCCAGAACTTTTTTGAGTTTGTACTACAGGATGCAAATTTCTGTTTGAAAAAGCTAGCMTTAGCTTTCCTAACTGCCTGTGTATATTTGTTCCTAACTTCCCTGAAAAGTTGCATATCACGGGGGCTATTCGATGCTAATGCAGAACGCCACAGGATGTTTTTGTGCTTGYCAAGGGCAGACAGGTCTGGAGTGAACCAAGGGCTATATCTGTTCCTGGTTCTACATTTTTTGAATGGAGCATGCTTATTTAAGATGGGGAGGAAGGCACTTTTAAAGAATAACCAGGCATCCTCTACTGATGGGATGAGGTCAATGTCATTCCAGGATACCCCGGCCAGATTGACTAGAAAGGCCTGCTCACAGAAGTGTTTTAGGGAGCGTTTGACAATGATGAGGGGTGGTCGTTTGATCGCAGACCCATTACGGATGCAGGCAATGAGGCAGTAATCGCTGAGATCTTGATTGAAAACAGCAGAGGTGTATTTGGAGGGCGAGTTAGTTTGGATGATATCTATGAGGGTGCCCGATCACTCTCCTTGGTCAAATAGCCCTTATAAAGCCTGGAGGTGTGTTTTGTGTCGGTGTCCTGATGAAAAACAAATGATAGTGCCACCAAGCGAAAACCAGATGGGATGGCGTATCACTGCAGAATGCTATGGTAGCCATGCTGGTTAAGTGTGCCTTGAATTCTAAATAAATCACAGACAGTGTCACCAGTAAAGCACCCCCACACCATCACACCTCCTCCTCCATGCTTCACGATGGGAACCACACATGCAGAGATCATCCGTTCACCTACTCTGTGTCTCAGAAAAAGACAGCGGTTGGAACCAAAAATATCAAATTTGGACTCATCAGACCAAAGGACAGATTTCCACCGGTCTAATGTCCATTGCTCGTGTTTCTTGGCCCAAGCAAGTCTCTTCTCCTTATTGGTGTCCTTTAGTAGTGGTTTCTTTGCAGCAATTCAACCATGAAGGTCTGATTCATAGCGGATACTTGCGAACCAAAATAAATCAAATTAATAGGAACATTCATCCCACAACAACAAACAATAAATACGAAATTGGTCACTCATCAGAGCCCATAGGCAGATCACGTGTATTATGTTGCTCGTGTTTCTTGGCCCAAGCAAGTCTCTTCTCCTTATTGGTGTCCTTTAGTAGGGTTTCTTTGCAGCAATTCAACCATGAAGGTCTGATTCACGTAGTCTTCCTCTGAACAGTTGATGTTGAGATGTGTCTGTTACTTTGAACTCTGTGAAGCATTTATTAGGGCTGCAATCTGAGTGCAGATAATGCTAATGAACTTATCCTCTGCAGCAGAGGTAACTCTGTGTCTTCCTTTCAATCGTGAGGCTGTGGTAATCTAATGAACTTATCCTCTGCAGCAGAGGGTAACTCTGGGTCTTCTTTTCTGTGGCAGTCCTCATGAGAGCCAGTTTCATCATAGCACTTTGAAGTTTTTGCAACTGCACTTGAAGAAACTTTCAAAGTTCTTAAAGTAATGTAAATGACTGTCGTTCTTGTGCTTATTTGAGCTGTTCTCGCCATAATAATAGACTGTCTTTTACCAAATAGGGCTTTCTTCTGTATATTTTTGGCATTGGTACTGTATTTGTGTTTGTTATATTTGTTAAATGGGTGGTTACATTTTGTCCTATTTCATACGTACAAGTGAGTATTATGTGTGAATTGGATTTGAGTTTTTTTTAGCAATCCCACTCCCCTGAGACAACCCTTGTAGAGTGGGGTCAAGGCCTGGGATCAGCCATTATTGACAGCGACCCTGGAGCTATTAGGTTAAGTGCCTTGATCAAACAGCACATCGACAGAATTCAGATTGGGTTTTGCCTTCAGCAAACAAAAAGAAAGCAGGGATGCTGAACAACAATGACAACATTTCCCCAGAATGGCCAAGAAAACCTTCCAAAAGGTCTAATTCGAGGTAAAAAAATTAAGAAAACGTCTTTGGAAGCACATAACCAAAAAAGGCAGATTGATACGGAACATAAACACAGACTATACTATTGGAATTGAAAACACTTTCACCCAGCGGAGGTGACATCGTCCACATTTCATCCAGAGGAAGTGACATCGTCACATTTCAACCAGAGGAGCTGACATCGTCCACATTTCACCAGAGGAGCTGACATCGTCCACATTTCACCCAGAGGAGGTGACATCGTCCACATTTACCCAGAGATGACATCGTCCACATTTCACCCAGAGGAGCTGACATCGTCCACAATTTCAACCCAGAGGAGGTGACATCGTCCACATTTCACCCAGAGGAAGGTGGACATCGTCCACATTTAACCCAGAGGAGGTGACATCGTCCACATTTCACCCAGAGGAGCTGACATCGTCCACATTTCACCCAGAGGAGGTGACATCGTCCACATTTCACCCAGAGGAGGTGACATCGTCCACATTTTCACCAGAGGAGGTGACACCGTCCACATTTCACCCAGAGGAGCTGACATCTCCACATTTTACTGAGAAGGAAGTGGCTGCGT
>NW_019957565.1:187083-189366 GCF_002910315.2 Salvelinus sp. IW2-2015
CTCTGAACAGTTGATGTTGAGATGTGTCTGTTACTTTGAACTCTGTGAAGCATTTATTAGGTCCACATTTCACCCAGAGGAAGTGACATCATCCACATTTCACCCAGAGGAAGTGACATCGTCCACATTTCACCCAGAGGAAGTGACATCGTCCACATTTCAACCAGAGGAAGTGACATCGTCCTTAAACTAAAACAAAGAGACGTGTTCTGGCAGTACCCCGTAGACGCTGTGGATGCCAAGGGGCTAAACAATGATTTTTCACTCTCCTTGTTTCTATAACGTTTCCTTGATTTGTTGGGGTCTCTGGGTCTCCATATCACCTATGTTTTCTTTTACATAACTTATTGATTAACCAGACACACTATTTATCTTATTATTTTGTGCTTTAATTTGCCATTTACCTTGAAACAAGATCCAACACGGTTGTACACAGTATGGCAGAGAGATAATAAAACACAGTATAGCAGAGAGATAATAAAACACAGTATGACAGAGAGATAATACAACACAGTATGACAGAGAGATAATAAAACACAGTATGACAGWGAGATATTAAACACAGTATGCCAGAGAGATAATAAAACACAGTATGACAGAGAGATAATAAAACACAGTTTGACAGAGAGATAATAAAACACAGTATGACAGAGAGATAATAAAACACGGTATGACAGAGAGATAATAAAACACGGTTGGACACAGTATGACAGAGGAATAATAAAACACGGTTGGACACAGTATGACAGAGGAATAATAAAACATAAAATGGTTTCGCTAATTAACAAATGCTCAGTGGAACTGCCCTGCCGCCATCTTGACAAATACGATTCAAATTCAAAATCCTATTTTCCCTAACTCCTACCCCTAACTCTCCACCTAACTCCTAAAGCCTAACTCCTAACCTAACTCCTAACCTAACTCTACTCCTAACTCCCTAACCTAACTCCTAACCCTAACTCCTAACCAACTCCTAACCCTAACTCCTAACTCCCTACCCTAATCCTCATCCCTATCTCTCTAAACCTAACTCTCTAACCCTATCTCCTAACCCTAACTCCCTTCAACCGCTAACTCCTAAACCTAACGTCTCACCCTAACCCTCACCTAACTCCTAACCCCTAACTCCTAAACCTAACTCCTAAACCTAACTCCTAACCCTAAAGTCTCACCTAACTCCTAACCCCTAACTCCTACTCCTAACCTAACTCCTAAAACCTAACTCCTAACCCTTAAAAGTCTCACGCTAACTCTAACCCTAACTCCTAACTCCTAACTCCTAACTCCTAACTCCTAAACCGAACTCCTAACCCTAACTCCTAACCTAACTCCTAACTCCTAACTCCTAACCCTTTAGAACCACTCCTAACCCTAACTCCTAACTCCTAAACCTAACTCTACTACTCCTAGCCTAACTCCTACCCTAACGTCTCACCCTAAACTCCTAACCTTAACTCCTCACATATCAGCCCTCCACCTACTCCTACCTAACTCCTAACCCTAAACTCCTTAAAACCTAACTGACTAACCCTAACTTAAACCTAACTCCAAACCTACACTTCCTAAACCCTAACTCTAACCTAATCCTCAAAGATTGGTCATCATCACCTAAACCTAACCTTAAGCCTAACATAGTATTTTTCTTTAAGGGGACCGGGATATGTCCTCACTTCTCTTGAATGTTCTTTGTTTTGCTATTCATTGTGAGGATTTTCTGGTCCCCACAGAAATAGTAAACCAAACACACACAACACACACACCAGACACACACACCAGCCTTAGTGCTCTAAGCGATCTGAATGAAATGCTTGGCTGTGACTGGGTATCTTGGGTCCGCTAGTGTCTGGTCAGCGCCTGTTAGAACAGAGGTGTATATGATGGTTGAATGCAGACTGAATGGGAGCTTCTTCTACTATCCCGTGTTTATCCATCTGTTTGGCCCTTATTGTTAGGCTGCTCTGTTCTACCTCACCCTCTCCCCAGCTCCAGTTGTTAACACAGATGGCTAGGTAGCATGGTAGTGCAGCTTTTTCAAAACATCACATGTCACGTTCCATACTATAGCTGATAGAAACTGTTCAAACAACTTCTGTTGTTAGGTCAGCCTCTCGTCGTCCTCTCCTCTCTCTCTCGCTCTCCTTCTCCTCCTCTCCTCTACTCTCTCTCCTCCTCTCCTCTCCTCTTCCTCTCCTCTCCTCTCCTCTCCTCTCTCCTTCTCTCTGCCTCCCTCTCGACTCTAAGTCTCCCCTGTCACTCGCTCCCCCTACCTTTTGGCACTCTATA
>NW_019957565.1:189391-202321 GCF_002910315.2 Salvelinus sp. IW2-2015
TGTTTCATCTCCCTCTACGGCTGATGAAGAAACTTTTCAAACAACCTCTGTTTAGTTACGCTCTACTCGCCTCTCCTCTCTTCCTTCTCCTCTCTCTCCTTCGTCTCCTCTCCTTCTATCTCTCTCCTTCCTCTCCTCTCCTTCCTTCCTCTTCCTCTCCTCTCCTCTCCTCTCCTTATCTTTCCCTACCCTCTCTCCCCCTCTCTTTACTTCCTGGCCTCTCCCGCTCTTTCCTCTCTATTCTCCCCTCTCTTCCTTCATCCTCCTCTGATCTTCTCGCCTTCCCCTCTCCTCTCTCCCCTCTTCCCCCTCCTCCCCCTCTCCTTCCCTTCCTCGACTCTCCTCTCTCCTCTTCATGTCCTTCACTCCCCCTCTCCTCCACTCTCCCTCTCCTCTTCTCTTCTCTTCTCTTCTCTCCCCTCTACTCTCCTCTCCTCCTCTCCTGGCACTCTTCTCTCCTACTCTTCTCTCCTCCTCTTCTCCTCTCCTCCACTCTCCTCTCCTCCTCTTCTCCTCTCCTGCACTCTCCTCCTCTCTCCTCTCTATTCTCCCCTCTTTTATCATCTCCTCTCCATGCGCAAAAGGACTCACAATCAGCTTGAACACTGTATGAGGAACGATAACAATTATTTCAGGGTCTCCCCCAGTCATCTGCCTGCCTACTATATGAAGAGATGTGTTTGTTGATGTTGCAAGCACAGTACTCTTGTTTGAAAGTTTAATAATGCTGTTGGAGCACTGAGACAAAATGCTGTTGGAGCACTGAGACAAATGCTGTTGGGTGCACTGAGACATAATGCTGTTGGAGCACTGAGACAAAATGCTGTTGGACACTGAGCATCATATGCTGTTGGAGCACTGAGACAAAATGCTGTTGGGAGCACTGAGACAAAATGCTGTTGGGAGCACTGAGACAAAAATGCTGTTGGGAGCACTGATGCAATTCGTGTGGGATCACGAGACATAATGCTGTTGGGAGGCACTGAGACATAATGCTGTTGAGCACTGAGACAAAATGCTGTTGGGGAGCACTGAGACAAAATGCTGTTGGAGCACTGAGACAAAAATGCTGTTGGGAGCACTGAGACAAAATGCTGTTGGGAGCACTGAGACATAATGGCTGTTGGGGAGCACTGAGACCAAATGTTGTTGGTAGCACTGAGACAAAATGCTGTTGGACGCTGCGTGAGCCAAATGCTGCTCAGACATAAAGCTTTCATTGTCATTTAAAATGCTGCTCAGACATAATGCTCTCATTTAAAATGCTGCTCAGACATAATGCTCTCATTTAAAATGACGACGCTGGGCCAACTGTGCGCCACCCTATGAGACTCTCAATCAAGGCCRGTTGTGATACAACCTGGAATCGAACCAGGGTCTGTAGAGACGCCCCTAGCACTGAGGTGCAGTGCCTTAGACAGCTGTGCCACTCGGGAACCCAAGAAGTGGATAAGACCAAACCTAGACTACTGTAGATAGCTACAGGGCCTTCAGAAAGTCTTCATACAAACGACGACGTCAAACAAACACCGTCTACATCACTCCCTCTCAGACCCACTAGGTTAAATAAAATAAATGTGTATGTTTTGTATTGTAGATAAAATTCTAAATAATATATAAAATACTATTTAAAAAAGAATGGTGAAAATAAGTATTTTCAGGAAGTAAAAAATATATACTAATCTGAAAGTAAAAAAAAAAAATTGGGGGGGGGGTGTTGAAAATATGTATTTTCCGAATGTGGAAATCAGGTAAATGTTCGGTTCAGAATGAATGTTGAACATACTTTCTCTACATTACTGTAATGTACTGCTCTCTGCTGTGATCTCCTGCAGTGGTTCTCAAACCTCTCCTCGACGTTTCACAATGTAGCTCTGAACTAGCTTTAAGATTAGTTGATGAGTGGAATCAGGTGTGCTACCTCTGGAATAGATTAATTACATGAAATCTGCCTGGGGTCCCGATAGAGATCTTTGAGAACCTGTACTGATGTCTATGATTGGTTCAGTTTTGGTCCATTCCAAAAATCTACGTCCGTGGACAAGATTCTGTAAAAACATGCTATTTCCATACAGCTACGACTTTTTCACAGCAGGAGAATTAATGCAGTAGGTTAGGAGAATTAATGTAGCAGGTTAGGAKAATTAATGTAGCAGGTTAGGAGAATTAATACAGCAGGTGGAGGGATAGGTTATGAAGAGAATACAGGATAGTGATAGTGATGAGGTGGAGGGATAGGTTATGAAGAGAATACAGGATAGTGATAGTGATGAGGGGAGGAGGGATAGGGATAGTTTAGGAAGAGGATAGTGAGGAGGAGGTAGAGGGAAAGGTTAGGAAGAGGATTTAGGATAGTGATGACGAGGAGGAGGGGGGATAGGTTATGAAGAGGATACATGTGACCCAATTCAGGAAACTAGGCGTATGTCGAAAGTCACGAGTTCACAGGAGAGCCGTTTGAACTTAAAAATATATTTTTATCAAAATGCAGAAATGCCTTCGCGAACATGTTAACTTTCTTGTTCCTTAATAACAAACTTGTATGCCATCTGTAAATACGAATACAATTGTTAAATTACGAGCCTTGTTGGTTTAGCCACAGAAAAAGYTAGCAACCTTCCCACTAGCCGTGATTGGCTGAGATGATGAGTGGGCTGAACATGCTGAGAGGCCAGAGTACCACAGTATCTCATCTGCTTCCTCCCTCCTTTCTACCAGGCCAGATTACCATAGCATTACACAATAATCTGTATTACACTGACAAACCCATTGTATAATTTATGATTACATAAACTCAGCAAAAAAGAGACGTCCCTTTTTCAGGACCCTGTCTTTTCAAAGATAATTTGTAAAAATCGAAATAACTTCACAGATCTTCATTGTAAAGGGTTTAAACACTGCTTGTTCAATGAACCATAAACGATTAATGAACATGCACCTGTGGAATGGTCGTTAAGACACTAACAGCTTACAGATGGATAGATAGCTACAGAACCTCCATCAGTGCTCAGACCTGTCTCTTATACACATCTAGATGTGTATAAGAGACAGGTTGTAAGGCAGGTCCTCACCAGACATCACCGGTAACAACGTCGCCTACGGGCACAAACCCACCGTCGCTGGACCAGACAGGACTGGCAAAAAGTGCTCTTCACTGACGAGTCGCGGTTTTGTCTCACCATGGGTGAAGGTCGGTGGAAGAGTGGGGTAAAATCTCACAGCAAGAACTGGCAAATCTGGTGCAGTCCATGAGGAGGAGATGCACTGCAGCTGTTACTTTTGATTTTGACCCCCCCTTTGTTCAGGGACACATTATTCAATTTCTGTTAGTCACATGTCTGTGGAACTTGTTCAGTTTATGTCTCAGTTGTTGAATCTTGTTAAATTCATACAAATATTTACACATGTTAAGTTTGGTGAAAATAAACGCAGTTGACAGTGAGAGGACGTTTTATTTATTTTTTGCTGAGTTTATGAACCTATTTCAACCCCTTGAATCTGAAGTTCTAAAACATTCTGTTGTTTTGAAGTCAAAGACAATGATTCTAATCCCCATCTGTACCACAGGCTTCGGTTAGGAGCAGACGACGTAGCTGAGACAATGCTGCGTCCCAATAGCTCTCTTTTCCCTTCATAGTGYACTATAGGCCCTGGTCGAAGGTRAATGCACTATGTAGAGAATAGGGTGCCATTTGAGACGCAGCTGAGAGGAGATTATGGTGCTTATTGATGAGAATAAGATGATTGTGTTGAGTCTTGTCTTGTAGAGCAGCATCCTGGGGTCAGAATTCAGAACAGGAGATTAGACCTCAGCTGAGGCTGAGCTGATTGACCAGCAGGCAGACCGGCAGGACACTATTAGGGGTGGGAATTGTCAGAGACCTCAAGATACGATATTATCACCTAAGTGCTGATATTATATGTGATTCACCACCTGGATTCGTTCTTATTTAGCAACATTTGATTTTCTGTTTTTTACATTGGATAAAAGTAGAGACTCAGAGCTASATAAATGGTATATCATACACTACATTTGAGGAACAATGGGGAAATAATTCTGCTTTGAAGGTTGATCAACTTGTAATCTCACTTTTGAGAAAACCGTCTTTCAATGTTTTTTGTACTACTATTGAAAAGCCCTTCTTTGTCTACACCCATTCAGCATTGTTCACAGCCTCTTAGCTTTAGTCCCACCCATCTCTTTAAGGGTTGATCCGAATGTACTAACAGCACCATTCAAGCTAACTTGCTAGCTACTTCCAGACAACTGTGCTGTCAGATTGTCCGTTTCTTGAATTCAGAGTGTTTCGCGTTCAGAGCGCACACTGGATGCTCTGGCCAATGAGTAGAGTTGTTCCGAAAGCTCTGACCTCACAACGACAGTCAAGCACCCAAGCTAACATTGGCTCACTACTTCCAGACACATAATGAGAGAACACCCCACTCTGACCGTTTTACTCCCCCTAGCAGAGCTGGTTAGGCTGTTTTCATGTTATCCAGAGCATTGGTGACTGTAACTGTACTGCTGGCAGCAATTGAATTACGCTTTGTTGCCAACATTTACCGACACAGGACATATTCAACGGGTGTTGAGCGTTCAACAATTAATCAGATATTCTGCGCTCTGGCACACTTAGACGAGAGTCATCTGTTAAGAAATGTAGCTAGATAGCTAGCTAGGTAAACAATGAATCCCAACGCATGACGTAACGTTATTTAGCGAGCCAGCCAGSTAACGTTATCTAGCTAGCTAACAGTACACTAACTTAAAATGAAAATACTTTGTCAAAATTAGAGAGGAKTCATTTATTAAGACATGTAGCTAGCTAAACAATGGACCATAATCACAACTCATGACGTTACTACCCTGCATGAATCTGCAGGTAGCTAACCAACCAGGTTCTATTTTTATTTATCTTTATTTAACCTTTATTTTACGAGGCAAGTCAGTTAAGAACAAATTCTTATTTACAACGATGGCCTTGGAACAGTGGGTTAACTGCCCTTGTTCAGGGCCAGAATGATMGATTTTTACCTTGTCAGCTCGGGGATTCAATCCACCAACCTTTCGGGTTACTGGCCCAACGCTCTAACCACTAGGCTACCTGATGCTCCATGTCAATGGCTATAACTAGCAAATGTGTCTGAGATACGAAGAATAAGATCATACACAACATTAGCTAGTGACCCAGCCAGCTAACGTTAGCTAGCTAACTGTACACTTGAAAKGAAACCACTATCTGTCAAAATTTTAATGTGTAATATCTGAAAATGTAGCTAGCTAGACTATTTTACCAGTATACATCATGGTTGGACGCGTCTCCTGTCTGATGCCACGCATGGTTGCCCTTAGTTTGATGATGTAATCCAGACTGGTGTTTTCTCCATCTCCCTAGCTATCATACTCGAATTCCACTGATTTCAAAAACTCGGTCCTCCAGAAACTGGAGAGCAGACACATAAATTTAGCTAGCGAGTCAGCCAGCTAATGTTAGCTAGCTAACAGTACACTTTAACTTGACATTAGGTTTATCCAGTTTTACCACAAGATTCGTAAAAAAAAAAACTGTGTTTGACACGATTACATAGACATACTGACCAGCTCTAATAGACAGACGCGTGCTATATGGCAGATCAATCCAAACTCATCTCTCGGCATGTCCAGCCCACTCATTATCTCAGCCAATCATGGCTAGTGGGAAGATTGCTCACTTTATCTGTGGCTAAACCAACTAGGCTTGTAATTTAACAATTGTATTCATATTTACAGATGGCATACAATTTAGATATTAAGGCACATGAAAGTTCAMATTTTCGAGGAGTCTTTTCTGCCAAAAAAAGCATTTTGATTTAAAAAAATGTATTTACGTACAAACAGCTCTCCTGTTGTCACGTTYGCTGTCATAAATGAGCCAAGGCGCAGCGTGCATGTAATTCCACATCTTTAATCGAAGTGAAACCTTTCACAAAAAAAACAGGTAAATAGAATCAGAACGTGACGCAACCGTGGCGCACACAAACACTCACAGAAAATAAATAATTACCCACAAACACAGGTGGGAAAAAGGGCTGCCTAAGTATGATCCCCAATCAGAGACAACGATAAACAGCTGCCTCTGATTGGGAACCATACCCGGCCAACAAAGAAATAGATAACTAGAATGCCCACCCATATCACACTCTGACCTAACCAAAGAGAGAAATAAAAAGGCTCTCTAAGGTCAGGGCGTGACACCTGTGAAGTCATGACTTGCGGCATATGCCTAGTTTCCTGAATCGGGTCAATATGTATTGTGATTTGATGTTCCAAGATTTGCTCAATATATGTCTGCTGCAGAGAGATGAGAGAGAGCATGAGACAATGAGTTATGATCAGTCAGGGAAATAAAAGTGTTGAGAACATGGTGGCTCATTATTTAAAAAGAAGATGGAGAACAAGCTATATGATTAAAAATACCGGCCTTTTGGTGCAGGTACAGCTGACTAGTGTTGGTTAATACTACCTAGCAATGAAAAATATGCCGTAATTATTCGGAACAGTGAATMATTTTTTCTTCTTTTGGCTCTATACTCCAAAAGTTTGGATTTGAAATGACTATTGTTTAAAGTGCAGTGTGTGTCTGTGTGTGTGTGTGTGTGTGTGTGTGTGTGTGTGTAGCACCAGTGACTAGATCAATAAAAAAGTGGTCAGATGAAGCAGATGCTAAGCTACAGGACTGTTTTGCTAGCACAGACTGGAATATGTTCCGGGATTCCTACGATGGCATTGAGGAGTACACCACATCAGTCACTGGCTTCATCAATAAGTGCATCGATGATGTCGTCCCCACAGTGACTGTACGTACATACCCCAACCAGAAGCCATGGATTACGGGCAGCAGCCGCACTGAGCTAAATGCTAGAGCTGCCCCTTTGAAGGAGTGGGACTCTAACCTGGAAGCTTATAAGAAATCCAGCTATGCCCTCCGACGAACCGTCAAACAGGCAAAGCATCAATACAGGACTAAGATCGAATCATACTACACCGGCTCTGACGCTAGTCGGATGTGGCAGGGCTTGCAAACCATTTAAGACTACAAAGGGAAGCACAGCCGAGAGCTGCCCAGTGACACGAGCCTACCAGACGAGCTTAACTACTTCTTTGCTCGCATCGAGGCAAATAACACTGAAACATGCATGAGAGCACCAGCTGTTCCAGAAGACTGTATGATCAAGCTCTCCGCAGGCGAAGTGAGTAAGACCTTTAACCTTTCTAGTACACACGTTCCGCTAGCGGAACTCCTCGACAACATTCCGCTGAAAAGGCAGCGCGGGATTTTTTTGTTGTTGTTGTTGTTGTTGAAATATGTAACTTTCACACATTAACAAGTCCAATACAGCAAATTTAAAGATAAACATCTTGTTAATCTATCCATCGTGTCCGATTTAAAAAATGCTTTACARCGAAAACACAACATATGATTATGTTAGATCACCGCCAAGTCCAAAAAACACACAGCCATTTTCCCAGCTAAAGATAGGAGTCACAAATAGCAGAAATAGAGATAAAATGAATCACTAACCTTTGATGATCTTCATCAGATGACACTCATAGGACATCATGTTACACAATACATTTATGTTTTGTTCGATAATGTGCGTATTTATATCCAAAAATCTCAGTTTACATTGGCGCCATGTTCAGAAATGCCTCCAAAATAGCGGCAGAAATTGGCCGAGGGCCACATCAAATACAGAAATACTCTCATAAACTTTGATGAAGATACATGTTTTACATAGAATTAAAGATACACTTGTTCTTAATGCAACCGCTGTGTCAGATTTTTTAAAAACTTTATGGAAAAAGCAAACCTTGCAATAATCTGAGACGGCGCTCAGAAAGACCAACACAACCCAAGAAGATATCCGCCGTGTTGGAGTCAACATAAGTCAGAAATAGCATTAGAAATATTCCCTTACCTTTGATGACTTACCATGACATGCTAACCTCTCTTTTCTGTAATGATGGTAGCGTTCGTGTAGAAGTGTTTAGAAACATATTCTGTTCTCATTTAAAATAAAAGTGACTTCAAAATAACACAATACATAAATTTACCATTAATTTCTATTGGGCAYAAGATAATCTGAAACCAAAACAAACAGCAAATGCGTCTAACAAATGTGTGGAGTCACAAGCTTGATGTAGTCATTGGGTGCTATGAATACAGGACCAAATACTTCACCTAATACTTTACTACTTTAACACATATAAGTGAATTTGTCCAAATAAATAMATTTGCTCCCCTAAAATGGACTATGTACAAAAAGTGCTGTAATTTCTAAACACTTCAACCGMTATGTATGAAAATACCCTCAAATTAAAGCTGACAGTCTGCACTTTAACCTCACAATCACTGTTTGATATCTAATTCAACATTTTGAAGTATAGAGCCAAAAGAAGAAAAAAGTTGGAATAATCACGGAGGGCACTGTATATACACTGAGTGTACAAAACATTAAAGACTCCTGCTCTTTCCATTACATTTACTGACCAGGTGAATCCAGGTGAAAGCTATGATCCCTTATTGATGTCACTTATTAAATCATCTTCAATCAGTGTAGATGAAGGGGAGAAGGATTTTTAAATGTTATTTACAACAATTATTTGTTCCTAATGTTTGTTATTCTCAGTCTATACTCAGTATGTATAATAATTTTTACAAATCAATACTTGGAGTTAAAGAATCAATATAATATCTTCCAAAATAATATTGCGATATGTCACTGTATCGATTGTTTCCCCCACTGTATTTAAACTACACAACACACTTCATCCCCCTACACTGTGTGTGTGCGTGTGGGCAGGTGTGTGTCTCCATGATGATCAACAGCAGGCCAGAGATGGAATATGGAATTAGGAAGTTTAAGATACCAGCTTTCTCATTCTCTGGCACTTCCCTCTGTGTGACAGCGTGTATGATAGTGTTTATGACAGCGTGTATGATAGTGTTTATGACAGCGTGTATGATAGTGTTTATGACAGCGTGTATGATAGTGTTTAAAAGAGAGAGATCAATTCCTGTTTGGATATCTAATTCAACATTTTGAAGTATAGAGCCAAAGAAGAAAAAGTTGGAAATAATCAGGAGGGCACTGTATATATACACTGAGTGTACAAAACATTAAAGACTCCTGCTTTTCCATTACATTTACTGACCAGGTGAATCCAGGTGAAAGCTATGATCCCTTATTGATGTCACTTATTAATCATCTCAATCAGTGTAGATGAAGGGGAGAAGGATTTTTAAATGTTAATTTACAACAATTATTTGTTCCTAATGTTTGTTATTCTCAGTCTATACTCAGTATGTATAATAATTTTTTACAAATCAATACTTGGAGTTAAAGAATCAATATAATATCTTCCAAAATAATATTGCGATATGTCACTGTATCGATTGTTTCCCCCACTGTATTTAAACTACACAACACACTTCATCCCCCTACACTGTGTGTGTGCGTGTGGGCAGGTGTGTGTCCTCCATGATGATCAACAGCAGGCCAGAGATGGAATATGGAATTAGGAAGTTAAGATACCAGCTTTCTCATTCTCTGGCACTTCCTCTGTGTGACAGCGTGTATGTAGTGTTTATGACAGCGTGTATGATGTGTTTATGAACAGCGTGTATGATAGTGTTTATGACAGCGTGTATGATAGTGTTTATGACAGCGTGTATGATAGTGTTTATGACAGCGTCTATGACAGCGTGTATGAATAGTGTTTATGACAGCGTGTATGATAGTGTTTATGACAGCATCCTATGACAGTCGTGTATGATAGTGTTTATGACAACGTGTTGATAGTGTTTATGACAGCGTCTATGACAGTGTGTATGATAGTGTTTTATGACAGCGTGTATGATAGTGTTTATGACAGCGTCTATGACAGCGTGTATGATCAGTGTTTATGACAGCGTCTTAATGACGTGTGTATGATAGTGTTTATGACAGCGTGTATGATAGTGTTTATGACAGCGTCTATGAAGTGTGTATGATAGTGTCTATTACAGTGTGTATGACAGAGTCTATGACAGCGTGTATGACAGCGTGTATGACAGCGTGTGTGACAGCGTGTATTACAGTGTGTATGACAGAGTCTATGACAGCGTGTGTGACAGCGTGTGTGACGAGTGTGGTGACAGCGTGTGTGACAGCGTGTGTGACAGCGTTTGTGACAGCGTGTGTGACAGCGTTTATGACACCGTGTATGACAGCATGTTAACAGCGTGTATGACAGTGTGTATGACAGAGTCTATGACAGTGTGTATAGACAGAGTCTATGCAGTGTGTATGACAGGTGACGTGTTATGACAAGAGTCTATGACAGTGTGTATGACAGAGTCTATGACAGTGGTGGTATGACAGAGTCTATGACAGTGTATATGACAGAGCTATTGAAGTGTGTATGACAGAGTTATGACAGAGTCTATGACAGCGGTATGACAGCGTGTGTGACAGCAACAAAACCCTGCTATGCTATAAGATAATAATGTATGCCATTTTTGTAGATGTACTGTCGTAAAGTATGTAATTGACATTAGAGATGATCAGCGTGTGTGACAGCGTGTGTGACAGAGTGTGTGACCGTGTGTGACAAGCGTGTGTGACAGCGTTTGTGACAGCGTGTGTGACAGCGGTTTATGACACCGTGTATAGACAGCATGTATGAACGCAGTGTATGGACAGTGGTGTATGGACAGATGTTGTATGACAGTGTGTATGACAGAGTCTATGACAGTGTGTATGACAGAGTCTATGACAGTGTGTATGACAGAGTCTAATGACAGTGTGTAATGCGACAGACAGTCTATGACAGAAGATCTATGAAAGCGATGTATGACAGCGTGTGTGACAGCAACAAAACCCTGCTATGCTATAAGATAATAATGTAATGGCCATTTTTGGAGATGTACTGTCGTAAAGTGTAATTGACATTGAGAGATGATCCATCTAAGTATCTATTTAATTAAATGTAGAACGTGTGAATAACATGTTAAGGCTGCACAGTTGTGGAAAATGTTATCATTCCATTACCGGCTCCCACACACGTGTTTTTTGTGTGTGTATGCGCATGTTTTTCAGTGTGTGTGTCCAACGTGTGTGCAATTTATAGTAAGAGAGCTCTGTGTAGGATGGTGATTGTCATTGTGATATTCTGATTGTTATTGTGATATCTCTGTGATTGTTATTGTGATATCTCTATGATTGTCATTTGAAATCTTGTGATTGTCATGTGATATCTCTGATTGTTATTGTGATATATCTGTGATTGTCATTGTGAATTCTCTTGATTGTTTTGTGATATATCTGTGATTGTTATTTGTGATATCTCTATGATTTCATTGTGATATCTCTGTGATTGTCATTGTGATATCTCTGATTGTTATTGTGATATATCTGTGATTGTGGTATCTCTGTGATTGTTATTGTGATATTCTGCTGATTGTCATTGGTGATATCTCTGTGATTGTCATTGTGATATCTCTGTGATTGTCATTGTGAAATCTCTGTGATTGTCATTGTGATATCTCTGTGACTGTTATTGTGATATCTCTGTGGGTTGTATTGGTGATCTCTTCTGGTGATTGTCATTGTGATATCTCTGTGATTGTTATTGTGATATCTCTGTGATTGTTATTGTGATATCTCTGTGATTGTCATTGTGATATCTCTGTGATTGTTATTGGTGATATCTCTGTGATGTTTTTTGTGATAATATCTGTATTGTGATATCCTGCGTGATTGTTATTGTGATAGCTCTGTGATTGTCATTGTGATATTCTCTGATTGTTTTGTGATATCTCTGTGATTGTTGTGATATCTCTGTGATTGTTATTGTGATATAATTCTGTTATTGAGATATATCTGTGATGGTGATATCTCTGTGATTGTTATTGTTGATATATTCTGTGATTGTCATTGTGATATCTCTGTGTTGTTATTTTTGATATCATCTGTGATTGTCATTGTGATATCTCTGTGATTGTATTCTTCTTTTACATTTCTGCAGTTAGTACATGTATGGTGAGAGGACTTTGCTAGATCACCTGTTGGATTAGCCAGGTGCTGTGGGATTGTGGCAGACTGTCATTGTACCACTGAAAACGGCTCATCATAACCTCTTCATCTCACTGTGACCATTCATTCCATTAACTACCTGAGCTGCGTTTCAATTTCTAAATTGCCTTTCAATTGCTTACACTTAATAACATGCGGACAGGTGTTGTGTGTGTTGTGTATGTGTTTGGTGTGTGTATGCATGTGTGTGTGTTGTGTGTGTGTGTGTGTGTGTGTGTGTGGTGTGGTGTGCTGTGTGTGTGTGTGTGTGTGTGTGTGTTGTGTGTGTGTGTGTGTGTGTGTGTGTGGTGTGTGTCTGTGTGTGTGTGTGTGTGTGTGTGTGTGTGTGTGTAATGTGCGTGTGTGATGTACTGTGTGTGTGTGTGTCTCTCTCTCTGTGTGTGTCTGTGTGTGCGTGTGTTCACAGCGTGCGTTCCTGGCATGTGTGTGTGTGTGTCTGGTGTGTGCGTGTGTTCACGCGTGGTTCCGGCATGTTTGTGTGTGTGTCTGTTTGCGTGTGTTCACTCGTGCGTTCCTGGCATGTTTGTGTGTGTGTGTCTGTGTGTGTGTGTGTGTGTGTCTCTCTCTCTCTCTCTCTCTGTGTGTGTCTGTGTGTGCGTGTGTTCACGCGTGCGTTCCTGGCAGTTTGTGTTGTGTGTGTGTCTGTGTGTGTGTGTTGTCTGTGTCGTGTTGTTCACGCGTTGCGTTCGGCATGTTTGTGTGGTGTGTGTGTCTGTGTGCGTGTGTTCACGCGTGCGTTCCGGCATGTTTGTGTGTGTGTGTGTGCTGTGTGCGTGTGTTACACGCGTGCGTTTCCTGGCATGTGTGTGTTGG
>NW_019957565.1:202346-210482 GCF_002910315.2 Salvelinus sp. IW2-2015
ATGACAGCTGTGTAATGATAGTGTTTATGAGCAAGCGTCTATGACAGCGTGTATGAATAGTGTTTTATGACAGCGTGTATGATAGTGTTTATGACAGCATCTATGACAGTCGTGTATGATAGTGTTTTTATGACAACGTGTATGATAGTGTTTATGACAGCGTCTATGACAGTGTGTATGATAGTGTTTTATGACAGCGTGTATGATAGTGTTTATGACAGCGTCTATGACAGCGTGTATGATAGTGTTTATGACAGCGTCTTATGACAGTGTGTATGATAGTGTTTATGACAGCGTGTATGATAGTGTTTAATGACAGCGTCTATGACAGTGGTGTATGATAGTGTCTATTACAGTGTGTATGACAGAGTCTATGACAGCGTGTATGACAGCGTGTATGACAGCGTGTGTGACAGCGTGTATTACAGTGTGTATGACAGAGTCTATGACAGCGTGTGTGAACAGCGTGTGTGACAGAGTGTGTGACAGCGTGTGTGACAGCGTGTGTGACAGCGTTTGTGACAGCGTGTGTGACAGCGTTTATGACACCGTGTATGACAGCATGTATGACAGCGTGTATGACAGTGTGTATGACAGAGTCTAATGACAGTTGTATGAACAGTAGTCCTATGACAGTGTGTATGACAGAGTCTATGACAGTGTGTATGAAGAGTCTATTGACAGTGTTATGAAGTCTATGACAGTGTGTATGACAGTGTATATGACAGTGTATTGACAGAGTCTATGACAGTTTATGAGATCTATGACAGAGTCTATGACAGCGTGTATGACAGCGTGTGTGACAGCAACAAAACCCTGCTATGCTATAAGATAAATAATGTATGCCATTTTTTAGATGTACTGTCGTAAGTATGTAATTGACATTAGAGATGATCAGCGTGTGTGACAGCGTGTGTGACAGAGTGTGTGAACCGTGTGTGAAAGCGTGTGTGACAGCGTTTGTGACAGCGTGTGTGACAGCGTTTATGAGCACCGTGTATGACAGCAATGTATGACAGCGTGTATGACAGTGTGTATGACAGAGCTCTATGACAGTGTGTATGACATAGTCTATGACAGTGTGTATGACAGAGTCTATGACAGTGTGTATGACAGAGTCTATGACAGTGTGTATGACAGAGTCTATGACAGTGTGTATGACAGAGTCTATGACAGTGTTATGACAGAGTCTATGACAGTGTGTATGACGAGTCTATGACAGAGTCTATGACAGCGTGTATGACAGCGTGTGTGACAGCAACAAAACCCTGCTATGCTATAAGATAATAATGTATGCCATTTTTGAGATGTACTGTCGTAAGTATGTAATTGACATTAGAGATGATCCATCTAAGGTATCTATTTAATTAAATGTAGAACGTGTGAATAACATGTTAAGGCTGCACAGTTGTGGAAAATGTTATCATTCCATTTACGGCTCCCACACACGTGTTTTTTTGTGTGTATGCGCATGTTTTTTCAGTGTGTGTGTTCCAACGTGTGTGCAATTTATAGTAAGAGAGCTCTGTGTAGGATGGTGATTGTCATTGTGATATTCTGATTGTTATTGTGATATCTCTGTGATTGTTATTGGTGATATCTCTATGATTGTCATTGTGAAATCTCTGTGATTGTCATTGTGATATCTCCTGATTGTTATTGTGATATATCTGTGATTGTTATTGTGATTATCTCTATGATTGGGTATTGTTGATAATCTCTGTGATTGTGTCATTGGTGATATCTCTGGATTGTTATTGTGATATATCTGTGATTGTGGTATCTCTGTGATTGTTATTGTGATATCTCTGTGATTGTCATTGGTGATATCTCTGTGATTGTCATTGTGATATCTCTGTGATTGTCATTGTGAAATCTCTGTGATTGTCATTGTGATATCTCTGTGACTGTATTGTGATATCTCTGTGATTGGTTTTGTTGTTCTCTGTGATTGTATTGTGAATATCTCTGTGATTGTTATTGTGATATCTCTGTGATTGTGTATTGTGATATCTCTGTGATTGTCATTGTGATATCTCTGTGATTGTTATTGTGATATCTCTGTGATTGTTTTTGTGATATATCTGTCATTTGTGATATCCTCTGTGAGTTGTTATTGTGATAGCTCTGTGATTGTCATTGTGATATCTCTGATTGTTAATTGTGATATCTCTGATTGTTATTGTGATATCTCTGTGATTGTTTATTGTGATATATCTGTTATTGAGATATATCTGTGATGGTGATATCTCTGTGATTGTTATTGGTGATATATCTTGTGATTGTCATTGTGATATCTCTGTGATTGTTATTTTTGATATATCTGTGATTGTCATTGGTGATATATCTGTGATTGTCATTGTGTGATATTCTATGTGATTGTTATTGTTGTATATCTGTTATTGGAGATATATCTGTGATGGTGATATCTCTTGTGATTGTTATTGTGATATCTCTATGATTTGTCATTGTGATATCTCTGTGATTGGTCATTGTGATATCTCTGATTGTTATTGTGATATATCTGTGATTGTGGTATTCTCTGTTATTGTTATTGTGATATTTTGTGATTGTCCATTGGTGGATATCTTCTGTGATTGTCATTGTGAATGCTCTGTGATTTGTCATTGTGAAATCTCTGGTTGTATTGTCATTGTGTGATTGCTTGTGACTGTTATTGTGGTATCTCTGTGAATTGTTATTGTGATATCTCTGTTGATTGTCATTGTGATCTATCTCTGGTGATTTGTTATTGTTGATTATCTCTGGTGATTGTATTGCAAGGGTGTATTATCATGATCGCTCTCGTTGTAATCTGTCATGTGGTGCATAACAACAAGTCATATGCTAGAGCGGTTTGATTTAGTGTATTATTACTCGTCGACTCTATCACGTTTCTTCTTCGTTGGCTGTGCATTGTTTCATTGTAAGATCAGTTGAATATCTTCCACCCTACATTCTCAGTGATTTACCACGCAAAGTCTTCTACTATTACTCTCCATGTATCCATAGTTTATGTAGATATGTGGTTAATAAGTCACATCTACTACAATTACAGTGTGCATTTAGCTCTGTGATATGTCATTGTGGATATCTCTGATGTGTTATTCGTGATACTGTCCCCTGGTTGGTACTTGCTGAGATAACGTCATCTGTGAAACATTCAGTTATTTTCGTGACTATATCTTGTTATTGAGATACCCTACAATCTGTGACTGGGTCGATCTCTCCTGTGATTGTTTTTGTGGAAATATACTGTGATTGTCATTGGTGGATATCTCTGTGATTGTTATTTTTGATATATCTGTGATTGTCACTTGTGATATCTCTGTGATTGTTACTTTTTCTTTCTACCATTTCCTGCAAGTTAGAGTACAGTGTACTGAGTGAGAGGACTTTTCCGCTAGATCCACCTGTTGGTGCGTATCCTAGGGTGTCGTAGGGATTGTGCAGATCTTCGACGTATTACACCTATGAAAAGGCTCATCATAACCCTCTTCATGCTCACTCGGACAGGACACATTCATTCCATTAACACATGAGCTGCTTTCATTTTCTAAATTGCCTCTAATTGCTACACTTAATAACATGCAGGTTTGCTTGTGGTGTGTGTGTATGTGTGTTGTGTGTTGTGTGTGTGTGTGTGGTGTGTGGTTGTTGTGTGTGTTGTGTTTGTGTGTGTGTGTGTGTGGTGTGGTGTGTGGTGGTGGTGGTGTGTGGTTTGGTAAATGAGATGGAGCCTAAGTACTGCATTGATGCAGTATCCCTCCTCAACAACAGAGCTATGTTTAGACCTTGTAGATTGAATTAAGGTGAGGACCACAAAAGACCCACTCATTCTTCTCAGTGGTCCTCTATCCAAGGTCCTTTTCCTGTGCTTCTCCTGTTTTACCAATGCAATGCCAAGAACTTGTTGTATTGGGACATTTAGATGTAGGCTATTATTGCCCAGGCTAACTCATTGTGACTAGTGGTGGCAGCATAGCCAGAGTATATGACATCTCTAACATGTTGTGACTAATGGTGGCAGTATATTGTCAGGGAAATTCTAGAGGAAGAGAGAGACTGTAGATTCTTCCAACAACAGCTTAATTATAAGATTTGCAAAAATGAAGCAATCAACATCACCAAGAATGGTTCAGAGTTGAAAGCTTAACAAACATAGCCGGGTCTCTGCTTTAGTAGAGAAAACATAACCCCTTTCTGTATACTTGTCAGTCGGCAGATTGTGTGTAAAAGGTAATTGGTTGTCTATGCAGACTTTAAGATACCACGAGGTTGATAGCCCGAGGGCACAGCCGTCTAACAGCATTCACAACAACACACACTATCTGGTGCTCCTTTCTGCAAGGTTCCACACATGTGACTTTCTGTAGATAGTAAACCCACAGRATTTCATGTGTTGCAGTTACACCCAAACGTCTCTTAGCTGTAAGCCCAGTTTTATGACTGAGTCACACCAAGAGACCCAGTCTCATGACTGAGTCACACCAAGAGACCCAGTCTTATGACTGAGTCACACCAAGAGACCCAGTCTTATGACTGAGTCACACCAAGTTTGTATCAGGTTATAAAAAACCCTAGCATATAACAAGAGACTATTCTTTAAGCAGGAAAAACACGGGATAGCATGACTAATAATGTAATTCTCCACCACATTTCCTCTCTTTTGAGACTAATTCTCAACCTAATGGAAAATAACTTACAAGGTATTTTCATTGAACAAAAGAAGAAAGGAAAAAGAGGTAATATTACCATATTACCACAGGTTCACCACGATGGTAGGCCACCATGAACTTAACGTTTTTACCTCAGTGTCATGGATTATCATCGTCTTCTTCAGACATGTAATCAGATATAGGAAATAAATCAGGTAAATAGGGTTCTGAGGCGTCTCCTTCAGGCAAGAATAGTCTCAACGGTTTTGCTGCGCAATTTCTTAAGACATGGTGGTAGTTTAAATTGGTTAATGTTAAGACATGGTGGTAGTAGTATTGTTTAATGTTAAGACATGGTGGTAGTAGTATTGTTAATGTTAAGACATGGTGGTAGTAGTATTGTTAAGGTTAAGACATGGTGGTAGTAGTATTGTTAATGTAAGACATGGTGGTAGTAGTATTGTTAAGGTTAAAGACATGGTGGTAGTAGTATTGTTAATGGTAAGAACTGGTGGTAGTTTTAGTTTACAATGTTAATGGTAAGAACATGGTGGTAGTAGTATTGTTAATGTTAAGACATGGTGGTAGTGTATTGTTAATGTTAAGACATGGTGGTAGTAGTATTGTTAAGGTTAAGACATGGTGGTAGTAGTTTGTTAATGGTAAGACATGGTGGTAGTAGTATTGTTACGGTAGAATGGTGGTAGTAGTATTGTAAGTTAAGACAGTGGTAGTAGTAATTGTTAATGGTAAGACATGGTGGTAGTAGTATTGTTAAGGTTAAGACAGGTGGTGGTAGTATTGTTAAGGTTAAGACATGGTGGTAGTATTGTTAATGGTAAGACATGGTGGTAGTAGTATTGTTAATGTTAAGACATGGTGGTAGTATTGTTAAGTGTTAAGACATGGTGGTAGTATTGTTAATGTTAAGACATGGTGTTAGTAGTATTGTTAATGTTAAGACATGGTGGTAGTAGTATGTTAATGTTAAGACATGGTTTGTAGTATTGTTAATGGTAAGACATGGTGGTAGTAGTATTGTTAATGTTAAGACATGGTGGTAGTAGTATTGTTAATGTTAAGACATGGTGGTAGTAGTATTGTTAATGTTAAGACATGGTGGTAGTAGTATTGTTAATGTTAAGACTGGTGGTAGTAGTATTTAAGTTAAGACATGGTGGTAGTATTGTTAAGGTTAAGACATGGTGGTAGTAGTATTGTTAATGTTAAGACATGGTGGTAGTAGTATTGTTGGTAAAGACATGGTGGTAGTAGTATTGTTAATGGTTAAGACATGGTGGTGGTAAGTATTGTTAAGGTTAAGACATGGTGGTAGTTTGTTAATGGTAAGAGCATGGTGGTAGTAGTATTGTTAATGTTAAGACATGGTGGTAGTAGTATTGTTAATGGTAAGACATGGTGGTAGTAGTATTGTTAATGTGTAAGACATGGGGTAGTAGTATTGTTAATGTTAAGACCATGGTGGTAGTATTGTTAATGGTAAAGACATGGTGGTAGTAGTATTGTTAATGTTAAAGACATGGTGTTAGTATTGTTAATGTTAAGACATGGTGGTAGTAAGTATTGTTAATGTTAAACATGGTGGTAAGTATTGTTAATGTAAGACATGGTGGTAGTAGTATTGTGCATATCTTATATTCTGGGGATGAGTAGCACGAAGTTGAAATTGCGCACGCTATTTCCCTAAGTGAAAACTCTGCACCCTATCCTCAAGAAGGACCATATCACTCCACCTACCGGACACCCTAGACCCACTCCAATTTGCTTACCGACCAATAGGTCCACAGACGAGCAATCGCAACCACACTGCACACTGCCCTAACCATCTGGACAAGAGGAATACCCATGTGAGAATGCTGTTCATCGATTACAGCTCAGCATTTAACACCATAGTACCCTCCAAACTCGTCATCAAGCTCGAGACCCTGGTCTCGACCCCGCCCTGTGCAACTGGGTCCTGGACTTCCTGACGGGCCGCCCCCAGGTGGTGAGGGTAGGTAACAACATCTCCACCCGCTGATCTCAACACTGGGCCACAAGGGTGCGTTCTGAGCCCTCTCCTGTACTCCTGTTCACCCACGACTGCGTGGCCATGACGCCTCAACTCAATCATCAAGTTTGCGGATGACACTACAGTGGTAGGCTTGATTACCAACAACGACGAGACGGCCTACGGGAGGAGGTGAGGCCCTCGGAGTGTGGTGTCAGGAAAATAACCTCACACTCAACGTCAACAAAACAAAGGAGATGATTGTGGACTTCAGGAAACAGCAGAGGGAGCACCCCCCTATCCACATGAGCGGGTCAGTAGTGGAGAAGGTGAAAGTTTAAGTTCTCGGTGTACACATCACGGACAAATTGAATTGGTCCACCCACACAGACAGCGTTGTGAAAGAAGGCGCCCGCAGCTCTTCAACCTCAGGAGGCTGAAGAAATTCGCTTGTCACCAAAAGCACTCCAAAACTTCTACAGATGCACAACGAGAGCATCCTGTCGGCTGTATCACCGCCTGGTACGGCAACTGCTCCCGCACAACCGTAAGGCTCTCAGAGGGTAAGTAGGTCTGCAGAACGCATCACCAGGGGCAAACTACCTGCCTCCAGGACACCTACACACCCGATGTCACAGGAAGGCCATAAAGATCATCAAGGACAACAACCACCCAAGCACTGCCTGTTCACCCCGCTATCATCCAAGAACGGCGAGGTCAGTACAGTGTCATCAGCACAGGGACCGAGAGACTGAAAAACAGCTTCTATCTCAGCCATCAGACTGTTAAAACCCACCACTAACATTTAGCGGCCGCTGCCAACATACTGACTCAACTCCAGCCACTTTAAAAATGGGAATTGATGGAAATTATGTAAAAAATGTACCACTAGCCACTTTAAACAATGCCACTTAATATAATGTTACATACCCTACATTACCCATCTCATATGTATATACTGTACTCTATATCATCCTACTGCATCTTGCCATCTTATTAATACATGTACCACTAGCCACTTTAAACTATGCCACTTTATGTTACATACCTACAGTACTCATCTCATATGATGTTACCGACACTCTATACCATCTACTGCATCTTGCCATGCCGTTCTGTACCACTCATTATATATCTTATGTACATATTCTTTATCCCTTTACACTTGTGTGTTGTGTATAGGTAGTAGTTGTGGAATTGTTAGGTTAGATTACTTGTTGGATTTTTACTGCATTGTCGGAACTAGAAGCCACAAGCATTTCGCTACATCGCATTAACATCTGCTAACCATGTGTATGTGAACTAATAAAATTTGATTTGATTTATTTTAAGACATGGTGGTGGTAGTATGTGTTAATGGTAAGACATGGTGGTAGTAAGTATTGTTAATGTAAGACATGGTGGTATAGTATTGTTAATGGTAAGACATGGTGGTATGATAATATGTTAATGTTAAGACATGTGGTA
>NW_019957565.1:215463-221546 GCF_002910315.2 Salvelinus sp. IW2-2015
AGACATGGTATAGTATTAGTAATGTTAAGACATGGTGGTAGTATTATTGAATGTAAGACATGGTGGTAGTATTGTTAATGTAAGACATGGTGTAGTATCGTTAATGTTAAGACATGGTGGTAGTAGTATTGTTAATGGTAAGACATGGTAGTAGTATTATTAATGTTAAGACATGGTGGTAGTATTATTGATGTTAAGACATGGTGGTAGTATTGTTAATGGTAAGACAGGGTGGTAGTATTGTTAATGTTAAGACATGGTGGTAGTAGTATTGTTAATGTTAAGTCATGGTGGTAGTATTATTGATGTTAAGACATGGTGGTAGTATTGTTAATGGTAAGACATGGTGGTAGTATTGTTAATGGTAAGACATGGTAGTAGTAGTATTGTTAATGTTAAGACATGGTATTATTGTCACCACAGTATGTGAGATCAAGGGTATGTGAGCCACTCAATTCGATCTTTAATTCTAATGAGCATAAATCGATATCATGTTTGCAATTCCTTTTCCTAAATGGGTATGCACGTTTTGAGATACAATTCAAAGTAGTATATTCCATGATCATTTGCATGATGGAGTATGCATAATGTTTAATATTTAAATTCCATGGTACTATCCAGTACAACATTGAGACTTTTAAAAATGTAATGTAATTGCTTAAATGACTAATCATTTCTCACGTTTGCCGTTTCATTTCCTTGTTGTGACCGCATGAACTGAGACAAAAATAAAAATCATTATCAACTGCCAATCATTTTCCATATTCTGTGTGGTTTAATACAGTCAAAACAAAATCCAACCAAATTCCGATAACCAATCAGAATGCTTAATTTTGCTATTTCATTTGCGATGTCGTTTTCGACTTGTTTTGATTAGCAAACACTGTGGGCGGGGTTTCGCTTTTCGGTTTGAATTGTATCACAAAATATGTTTACCCATTTAGGAAAAGGAATTGACATTGATTTATCAATGACATGACATTGATTTATCATTTGCTATTTGCATTTCCAATTGAGTTTCTGCAGCTCAGTACTTCCATATGTGAGAAGCATTTAGGAGATATCTCATGGGGTCTCGAGTGGTACAGCGGTCTAAGCCACTGGCATCTCAGTGCAAGAGGCGTCACTGTAGTCCCTGGTTCGAATCCAGGCTCCATCACATCCGACCGTGATTGAGAGTCCCATAGGGCGGTGTACAATTGGCCCAGCGTCGTCTGGGTTAGGCCGTCMTTGTAAATAAGAATTTGTTCTTAACACACTTGCCTAGTTAAATAAAAATGAAGTGAATAAGAATTGTTGTTTTTTGGAAGTTAATTAAGACTAGTGAGGGACTTCTCCTCTGATCCAGTGCTGGAGACTCTTTCAGAAATAGACTGGAGGCACTCTCCTGTCCTCGTATGGAGAGAAGGGCAGTGCAGTCAGCAAAGGGATCTCAGAGGAGAGCGGAGGGTGTGCAGGGATTGAATGGCCGGTGGGTGTTGGTTAATTCTTGTCACTACAGGGGGTGCTGTTTCAACTTCGACATTTTGCGTCTCCAAATTAAACTGCCTCGTACTCAATTCTTGCTCGTACAATATGCATATTATTATTACTATTGGATAGAAAACAATCTCTAGTTTCTAAAACCGTTTGAATTATGTCTGTGGGTGAACCAGAACTCTTTCTACAGCGAAAATCATGACAGGACATGCGAAGGTCAGAAAAATAGTCTCTGTTCTCAGATCAGTTTAAAGCTCTGTGTGTGCCCTATGGATCGAAATGAACTGCACCCGCCTTCCCACCTGGATTTCAGTAACCAATGAAAATGAATGGTGTTCTACGTATTTCTCAGAGCTTATAAAAGGGCAAAGGAATAAGTGCGCTCTTTTCGACTTCCCCATTACGCAACGCAAAGACTCAGGAAGCATT
Organism: Salvelinus sp. IW2-2015; assembly: GCF_002910315.2. Taxonomy (NCBI): domain Eukaryota; kingdom Metazoa; phylum Chordata; class Actinopteri; order Salmoniformes; family Salmonidae; genus Salvelinus; species Salvelinus sp. IW2-2015. The sequence goes on from NW_019957565.1 coordinate 217,372, forward strand.
TTGAAATGCCAGTTATCGGCCTTAGATATGTCCACAACGTCTGAATTTAATTCGATATAAGTCATGTGTAGAAACATCCATTAACGAAGTTTATTTGAAACCGATTTTTTATATCAGTTTATGCGAGTATTTGCTATTTTCGGAATTTTCGTATTATGTAGTATTGCGTTTGAGATTTGGACATTGTGTGCCACGTAGTCTAGCGTTAGCTGCTATCCGAAGTTAGAAGTGGACGTTTACAACCAAAGCAACGATTCTTTGACAAGGACACCCTTCCCAAGATTCTGATGGAGCCGTCAAAAGTAAGAGCTATTATGATTTCTATTCCGTATTATGTGGAAAAATGTTAAACGCATTTTTCGCCATATTGCGCACTAAGTTGGACTGTAACGCACCAACTGTAGTCTAGTAACGTTAATTTTAAAAATCCTAAATCAGCGGTTGCATTAAATAACCAATGCATCTTTCATTAGCTGTCCAACCTGTAATTTTTTTTAGTCAATCTAATCGATAAATAATTCGTAAACTTAGGTGCCCTTCCAAGATGCGCGGCCGAATGCATGCCATGTTTGACTGGTCGGACATTACATTGGGCCAAATGTGCACCGTTCCTATTGGACTCCCTAAATCTCAACCAGTTTTAATACAGCTGGATTTGAACCAGCGTTCTGTGGTTGACACAACTAGAAACTATGAGTTGCGGTGCCTTGAGTACCACTCCGCCACTTGGAAGCCCAAACTTCATTCGTCCTAATCAACATTGAATCTACCAACAGGTGGACTCCAATCAATTTAGGAAACATCTCCAGGCTCATGTTTATCAATGGAAACAGGTATTGCTCACTTTAGCGCTCCCTTCTCGTATTCGTATGTCGGCTATTTAGCTAAAGGAGGTCTGAGAGATAGATTAACTTATGTAAATACGGTATTATCTGTTTTATTATTTGATACAATTTGCCAAATCATATATTCTAAAAATGCCTTTAATCTTATGTTCGAAAATATTGTGCGCATGAGCATGGCATTGATGAGAGAAAAAAATATATTTCTAATACATTGTAGAATAAGGCCCTGCTTAATGTAAGACCAATGGGCTTTAACAAAGCCAAGTAGGTCTTGCTAATACTTTTGAATGTATCAGTCTGTATGGAAATACCCTCAAATAAAAAGCTGACATTCTATAATGGGTCGGCGCTCATATTAAAATTAAATCTCATATTCTAAAGAGCTGGAGTAAAGCACTTTGGATTTGGACACTGCGAAGAGTGATATAGAGGACAGGGATTACTGCAATATTGCAGTAGCCAGAGGAATGGGCAGCGTAAATTCACAATCTGTTGACTGAGGGGCGCTAACCTGACTTATTCTATTACTGAACAAAAATATAAATGCGAAGATTTTACTGATTACTAGTTCATATAGGAAATCAGTCAATTGAAAAAATGTGTCAGCTATCTATCGGATTTCACATGAATGGGGAATACAATATACATCTGTTGGTCAACAGATCACGTCAATATTATACAAAAATATGGGTGACACCCCTTCAAATTAGTGGAGTTGGCTATGCCAAGCCACACAGTTGAGGGACAGGTTGTATTAAAATCGAGCACACCCCCATGCAATCCCATAGACAAAACATTGCAGAGTCTTAGAATGCGTCTACGGAAAAAGCTAAGTGACTTTCAACGTTGGGGGCACCTTCATAGGAGGCCACCGATTCCCAACAATCAGTTCGTAAAATGTCTGCCCTGCTAGAGCCATCCCCAGTCAACTTGTAAGCTGTTGTTGTGAATAGAAACGTTTGAGGTCAGCAAACAAAGGACTCAGCCCGCTAAGTGGTATGCCGACAACAGACCTCACCGAAAGGGAAGCCGAGTGTTTGCACACATAACGAGTAAAAAAATCTCTCTGTCCCGTCGGCTTTGCACATCTCACTACGAGTTCCAAACTGCCTCTGATCAACGGTCAGTACAAGAGCTGGTCGTCGGAACTTCACGAAATGGGTTTCCAAGTGGCCAGCAGCCGAACACAAGCCAACCATCAACCATGCAAAATCCAAGTGTCTGCTTCGAGTGGTGTAAAAGCACCCCGTTCATTGGACTCTGGAAAGCAGTGAAACACCTTCTCTGCTTATATAAATTCACGCTTCACTATCTGGCAGTCCGAAGGTGGATTCCAGGAGAACTCTACTGCCCCCAATCCTACATAGGGGCCAACTGTAAAGTTGGTGGAGGAGAATAATGGTTCTTAGGGTTGCGTCTTTTTTATGGTTTGAGCTGGGCCCCATTAGTGCCAGTCAAAGCGTGAAAACACAATTAACAACTACAGCATACAATGACCATTTAGACGTTACAGTGTGGCAATCAGGCTGTAGCACAACGGGAGTAACCATAGTTGGCCCAAGCATATTTCAGGGTTTGGCCGGTGAGATGCCTACAAGGAGGATAACAGATGGTTGAAGAACTGAGCCAATGTTGTAAATTTATCATGAGGATGGGTTGAAACATGAGGTTGATGTGGCGAATGAATGGCATTACCAATGGCCTCTAGGATCTCCGTCACGGATTTCTATTGATTACTGAACAACAAGAAATGTTTTACTTGCTATGAATGTATGACCTAACCTTCTGTGTTTATTAACCTTGGATGAATGCTGATTTAGATTTTAGTGACTGTACGTTTATAACTAATAACAAGAGCAGCTACCGTTCTAAATTGAACCAAATCTAAATGATATATGATTCAAACTTGCAAAGTACACTGGGAAATCAAATCAAATCAAATGTATTTAATATAGCCTCTGCTTACATCAGCTATATCTCAAAGTTGCTGTACAGAAACACCCAGCCTAAAACCCCAAACAGCAAGCAATGCAGTAGCGATGTATAGGCTATGATGGTTATGACACGTGCAATGGGCGCAGTTCATGTACTGCTAAAATACACTTAGTACAGTAAAAAAAATTGTATCGCCCAAAAAACTTATTCCAAAACATGTATTACCAGTCACTGTACTGTAAAATACACTTTGGTACGGTAACTTACTGGGCCAATTGCTTTCCAATGAGTAAGTTACTGTACATTTACAGGAAATGTTTTATAGTCTGGTTCCAGCTGCACCTACTAAGAAAAACAAAAAGACAAACCAGACTTGCGCGTTTGTCCTCGGGGCACCTTGTACTGAGGGACATGCTGAGGGTACCTATGAGTGACCAGGAGAACTTAGTTTCGCGACTGGATCTTAATTTCCAACTGCGCAAAGAAAGTCCACTGCTCCCACTGGCAGCAGGGACAGGACATGTTGAAGTAACTAGAATGTTTCTCTACAAATTATAAGCCGCATGCAGCTGGCCGCTCCAGCCTGACACCAGAGTACTACCTGTAGGGGATCAGAAAATACACAATAACAATTAGGTTTAACCACCCTATTTTATCAACTTTTATGTCCACATATTTGGAATGTAAACCAAATTAAATGTCTATTAGTCACGTGCCGAGCTTCCCCGATTAATACGCACATAGATCTTTTTTATAACTTACAGGAAAATGCTTAATTACGAGCCCATAACCAACAATGCAGTTGAAAAAAATACAGATAAAGAATAAGAGAATGTCAACGGAGTAACATATATTAAGAGCAGCAGTAAATGAGATCCTTTTGATATCTCAGACAAAGAAGATCTATGTTTACAGGTGCTTTGTGTAAAACGTCCACTTCAACTTCGGAACTAGCAGCTACGTAGACTACGTGCACCACATGCTAACGTCCAATCCTCAAACGCAATACTACGGAAAATTTCCGGAAAATAGCAAGGTACATATAGTACAACATGGCTTGAGAACTGATATATCTAAAATCCTGGTGAGTTGTATTCATGTAATATTCTAAACAGCTTATGCGTAGTTAATAGAGGTGTCGTGAGAGGCAGCCTATTAGTCGATATTAGAATTACATGGACGACATATCTAATATAATTCTGCCTGATTGAATATCGCATCTGAGATTGATTACATGTTCAGCAGTGTCGAAAAAGTACTATGGCCGAGTCTCGTGGGGGTTAGAAGCTGTTTGAAGGCTTTTGGCACCAATTCTTGGTCCTCCTGTTACCGCTTGCCGGTGATGTGGTCTTGCGGCGATGAGAGGGAACCAGTCTATGCGTCGATAGCGGAAGT
>NW_019957565.1:223842-229032 GCF_002910315.2 Salvelinus sp. IW2-2015
CTTACATTATGATACTTCCACACCTCATTCCTTTTTCTTAGTTTAAGTTAATAGTTTGTTGTAGAATAAAGAACCTTTTTAAATTGGCCTATACCCGTTGTTCGTGTCCCCTCATTTTTGTCACAGGCTATGAGCCGGCTTGTGACAAGTGGGGGCTCATCCGGGATGTAGCAACCTGGTCAGACACAGAATTTTTGAACTGTTCTAACACAATCAAATTAGACAGACCCTCAAAAGTACTAACTTCAGAAGCTGTACACCAACGATTAAATGCAGAAGTCAAATCACAAACAAACTCAGAATAGGTTTGTGAATCTAACTTTTTCCTGTAACGAAAACGTTGACGATATGCCTCTGGCACAAGCTCATAGACCTTCATAACTGCTGATTTAACTTTAGCAWAAACTTYACTGTCAGCTACACTCAGTGCTGCAAAAGCCTCACGTGCTTTACCTGTAAGTACACATTGCAACAACATAGTCATGTCCAAATMTGACCAAGCTCTAGCTTCCGCAATACGCTCAAATAAAGTAAAGTATGTGTCTGGATCTGACTCATCAAATTTAGGCAACAAACGAAGATTCTGTGAAACATCAAACTGTGGTAGTCTTTCTGGTCTATTAGCATTTCTCAATCGCTCTATCTCCAACTGCATTTGCAACAGTTCCSTCTGCTGCTCAAAAGTTAATGAAGGGCTAGACTGAACTTGCACCCTCACTACTAGCAGACTGACCGCCAAAAACACCCATTTCCCTAAGACCCTGCTTTAAGCTAATTTTAAGTCTCTTAAATTTTTTATCAACAATCTCAATCTGATAATATTCAGCAATTTCAATTAACTGCTCCTTAGTACACAACTCTAAGGCTACCTCTGAAGGAGCTTGAACAAAACTACTSAAAATGGAAGACATTTTCCTCAACCAATACAACTATTACAAATGCTAAAAAAAACACACAACTCACCTGCTGTCAGTCTGGGTTCAAGGACAGGAGCCACACCCCACTATCCTCCAAAAACTACTAACTAACTGGCCCTGGTCTTCGTGCAGTCACATGTGGTGGGGTTTTATGCACACAAAACCAGTGGAGTGGAAAAGACAACCAGAAACTGGCGGCCCTCCCATAACCACGGAGGTGCTCCCGAGCCGATGTAGGGGAAAAGGGAAAGGGATGCTCTACCCACGTTCACTGCCACCTAAAACAAAAACACCACAAGCCTCCTATTGAGACTCGCTGATAAGCCTGAACAGGAGAGGACTCCCACCTGAACAAAACCCAGAAAAACCCAGAGTGAATTGCTTAGCTACCAAGCTAACTGAACCAAAAGAACACATGGCTCTAAACGCTCTCAACAAAATTGGCCCAACCAAAACTTCCCCTCAAACAAAAAAAATTGGCAATCTGAACTAAACTAACCCAAGTTAACTACTATCCCGGATGAGCCCCCACTTGTCACAAGCCGGCTCATAGCCTGTGACAAAAATGAGACCGAACAGGTATAGGCCAATTTAAAAAGGTTCTTTATTCTACAACAAACTATTAACTTAAACTAAAACAGGAATGAGGTGTGGAAGTATCATAATGTAAGTGTATGTAAAGGTGCATGGATGTGTGAATTGTGTGTGTGAACATGACTGAGTGAAAACTTGCAAAACTACAAAGGAACAAACCAAAATCAGAGCATACCTGAGGACCAGAGAGGTGATTAGTAAGCAGTTTTATACCTGAGCCCAGGTGGCTCCAATCACTAACGACCTCCTCTGCCTGCAGAGGAAGCCGCCCCCTGCACGCAGAGAGGGCCGTACACCATGTAGGAATCTGTTATTCACAATGTGTTTCTATTGCTATAGCAGAAAGGATACCTTATTCAATGGTTTCTATTGGCTGACGATACAGTAAGGACCATCTGTCTATATCACATCGTGTGTTTTATGGCGAATCAGGCAGTAAGGCGTAAATTCAAATGTTGCTTTTACATACAAAATCATCTAAATCAAAGAGGAAATATCCATTGTATGATCTTAAAAAATTTCCATATGTTAAGACACTACATCAGAGACAGTCTCTCAACATGAGAGCTTAAAACACAGGAAATAGCATAGGCGCATGGACTTTGATACGGAATGATTTGGGAAGAATACCACGAATCACCAAAATTAAAAATATTAGCGCAGTACTATCATTCAAATGAAACACCATAATCCAAAATATTATCTCCCAAAAATAGGACTCATGTATTATCATAATAATCTCACGTATCATTATAATGAACCTGAATGTGAATCTGTTATGAAATCTATTTTATTTAAATCCTGTTGAGCAGACCCCTGGCTGGTGGAGGACTGGGGTTCATGACATAATTGAGATGGGCTGAATAAATAGTCCTACTGCTAGAATAGACACTGACTACCCTCCTCTCTGCTCTCTGCTCGCTGTGTGACCTCGTTTAATCAAGCAGGAAGTCTGGGCAGGCGGGCAGCTGGGTACACCTCTTTCTGATTCTGTGGGAGTCTGGGTGAGGAGACAGAAAGGGAGGCTGGTGAGGGAGACAGAAGGGGAGGGCTGGGTGAGGGAGGGAGAGGGAAGGGGGAGCATGGGTGAGGGAGGGAGAGGGAAGGAGAGGCTAGGTGAGTGAGGGAGTGCGATGTGGGCTAGGTGAGGGAGGGAGAAGGGAGGAGAGGGGAGGGAAGGGGAGGCTAGTGAGGGAGGAAGGGGAGGCTGGGTGAGGGAGGGAAGGGGAGCCTGGGTGAGGGAGGGAGAGGAAGGAGAGGCTGGGTGAGTGAGGAGGCGATGGGAGGCTAGGTGAGGGAGGAGAAGGGAGGGAGAGGGGAGGGAAGGGGGAGGCTGGGTGAGGGAGGAAGGGGAGGAGGGAGGGGGGGAACTAGGAGGGAAAGGGGAGGCTGGGATGAGGGAGGGAGCGCGAAGGCAGGGACTAGGTGAGGGAGGGAGAGGGAAGGGGAGGCTGGGAGAGGGAGGGAGAGGGAAGGGGGAGGCTGGATGAGGGAGGGAGAGGGAAGGGGGAGGCTGGGTGAGGGAGAGCCCAGCTAACAACAAACGTTCCCACAATTTTAGAGAACGTTCACTTTAGAGTCGTTGGACGTTGGTGGAATATTCTTCTAAAACCCCCACAGAAACCTGGATACGTATCTAGGACATTAATATTACGGGAGCATGGTTATGAGAGGATGGTAACAACGTTCTGGGTACGTATCTAAGACATTAATATTACGGGGCATAGTTATGAGAGGATGTTAACAACGTTCTGGGTACGTATCTTGGACATTAATATTACGGGAGCATGGTTATGAGAGGATGTTAACAACGTTCTGGGTACGTATCTGGGACATTAATATTACGGGAGCATGGTTATGAGAGGATGGTAACAACGTTCTGGGTACGTTCTGTTTAACATTAAAGGAATGTTCTCCTAAATCTTAACACAAGCTAAACAGGTTCTCAGGTGGGGTAGAGAGAGTATAGATAGTGAATATTCACTAACACTTTACGTGACACCCAGTGTCATAACACATTATGGGAATTAATATGGACCTGGTCCCCCCTTTGCGCTATAACAGCCTCCTCTCTTCAGGTAACGCTTTCCGCTAGATTTTGGAACATTGCTGCGGGGGACTTGCTTCCATTCAGCCACAAGAGCATTAGTGAGGTCGGGCACTGATGTTGGGTGAAGGTGTTCGATGGGGTTGAGGTCAGGGCTCTGTGGAGACCAGTCAAGTTCTTCCACACCAATCGCGACAAACCATTTCTGTATTGACCTCGCTTTGTGCACGGGGGGCATTGTTGTGCTGAATCAGGAAAGGGCCTTCCCCCAACTGTTGCCACAAAGTTGGAAGCACAGAATCATCTAGAATGTCATTGTATGCTGTAGCTTTAAGATTTCCCTTCACTGGAACTAAGGGGCGAAGCCCAAATCATGAAAAACAGCCCCAGACCATTATTCCTCCTCCACCAAACTTTACAGTTGGCACTACGCATTGGGGCAGGTAGCGTTCTCCTGGCATCCACGAAACCCAGATTTGTCCATCAGACTGCCAGATAATGAAGCGTGATTCATCACTCCAGAGAAGGCGTTTCCACTGATCCAGAGTCCAATGGTGGTGAGATTTATATCACTCCAGCCGTCGCTTGCCATTGAGCATGGTGATCTTAGGCTTGTGTTCCGGCTGCTCGGCCATGGAAACCCGTTTCATCCACTATTTTGAAAGGATGTCTACATACTTTTGACCATGTAGTGTATTTACACCTGTTGTGACATGTTATGCGTTATTTTATGGCTGGTTATGACACCTACACAAGAGTGTCAAAACCCACATTCATTCAAATTTAGTTTTTTTCCCTGCCAAGAAGTTTCCTTTCGTTTGAAAATGTGTTTCTTAAATCCTTTATTGTTGTTGTAATGAATTCTTTACAGTAATGTGTTTTTTCATCATATTTTAAATAACTTGTAGAAAATACACTTTTATGACACTGTCATGAAGCATTTTGACCATCATAATCATATAAGCCAGACAGGCCTATCACGTACATGACCTTATATCAGTCATCAGTCACATATCAGTCATCAGTCTGGTCCTGCTCCTGTAATCTGCTCCTACATTCATCCCAGTCATCAGAAACAGAGCATTGGGTTGGGTACATGTCTGACATCAATGTGTGCACAGCTACAATGTATAATGTAAATGTATGTACTTTATGTACTGTGCTTCTACACCTTGTCACGTTCTGACCATAGTTCTTGTGTGTTGTGCTTGTTTTAGTGTTGGTCAGGACGTGAGCTGGGTGGGCATTCTATGTTGTGTGTCTAGTTTGTCATCCGTTTCTATGTTTGGCCTAATATTGTTCTCAATCAGAGCAGGTTTTGTGTTGTCTCTGATTGGGAATCATATATAGGTGGCTTGTTTGTGTGGGGATTGTGGGGTGGTTGTTTCCTGTCTTTGTGACTTCTCTGCCCAGAGGGCTGTATCGGTTTGCCACATTTGTTATGTTATCGGTGTAAGTGTTCACAGTTTCGTTTTATTAAACATGTTTGAGCACTGGCTACGCTGCGTGGTTGGTCCGATCCCTGTTACACCTTGTCTTCTCGTTGCAAAGAGGAGGAAGGCTGCCGTTACACACCTGCATTGCTTGCTGTTTGGGTTTTAGCTGGGGTTTCGGGTGTTTTGTACAGCACGT
>NW_019957565.1:233151-248311 GCF_002910315.2 Salvelinus sp. IW2-2015
CGCTAGCATGGCTCTCTTCCAGCCTCGCCCGAAGGCTTCTCTCAGCCAGTCTCTGCTCATCTCAGTCCCATAGGTTTCCTCTCCCTCAGTCCATCAGTCTTCTCGTCCAGGGCTCTCTCAGTTTTCCAGAGCATCTCTCGGTCCAATCTCTCTCAGCCCTAGTCTCTCTCAGCCAGGCTCTCTCAGCCAGAAGTGAGCCGGCCTCTCTCAGCCCAGGCTCTCTCAGCCACGGCTCTCTCACCCAGGCTCTCTCCAGCCCAGGCTCTCTCAGCCCAGGTTCTTTCTCAGTCCAGGTCTCTGTCCCCTCTCTCAGTCCAGGCTCTCTCAGTCCAGGCTCCTCTCAGTCCAGTCTCTCTCAGTCCAGGCTCCTCTCCAGTCCAGGCTCTCTCAGCCGAGTCTCTCTCAGTACCAGGCTCTCTCCAGTCCAGGTCTCTCAGTCCAGGCTCTCTCAAGCCAGTCTCTCTCAGCCAGTCTCTCCAGCCAGGCTCCTCTCAGCCAGCTCTCTCAGCCAGGCTCTCTCAGTCTAGGCTCTCTCAGTCTAGGTTCTCTCTCAGTCTAGGTTCTCTCAGTGTCCAGGCTCTCTCAGTCCAGGCTTCTCTCAGCCCAGTGCTTTCTCAGCCCAGTCTTTCTCAGCCAGGCTCTTTCTCAGCCAGGCTCTCCTCAGCCAGGCTCTCTCAGCCAGGCTCTCTCAGGTCCAGGCTCTCTCAGTCCAGGCTCTCTCAGCCCTTCTCTCTCAGCCAGGCTGCTCGCAGGCCTCTCACAATGTCTGGTAGGAGGAAGAGGAAGAGAGAAGAAAGAAAGTGTGTGATGTCAGAGGTTTTACTTGACACGGTTGAATTTGAATTTGCGTGTGACCGGTGCTAAGTATGTGTGGCTGTAGCAGTCAGGGCATTCCCTGAGGGGTAGAGAGAGCCCCAGTACCCTTCCCTGATAAACGGGCTGTCTCTCAGACCCTGGCCTGGTAGGACTCCGGTCAAAACTAGTGCCCTGGCCATAGGTTGTGCACTATGTAGGGCATAGGCTACCATTAGAGATGCAGATTGGGTGTGCAGGGACCATACAGGGAGGGGACAGACAGGAGAGGGGACAGACAGGTGAGGGGACAGTCAGGGAGGGGACAGACAGGGAGGGAAAAGTCAGGAGGGTCAGACAGGGAGGGACAGACAGTCGGGGGACAGTCAGGGAGGGGACAGACAGGAAGGCGACAGACAGGGAGGGACAGACAGGAGAGACAGTCAGGGAGGACAGTCAGGATGGGACAGTTAGGGAGGCAGACAGGGAGGGACAGCAGGGAGGGGACAGTCAGGGAGGGACATCAGGAGGACAGACAGGAGAGGGGACAGACAGGGAGGGGACAGACAGAGGGGACAGCAGAGGGACAGTCAGGGAGGGGACAGGAGGGGGACAGTACAGGGAGGGGACAGACAGGGAGGGACAGACAGGGAGGGCAGTCAGGGAGGGACAGACAGGAGAGGGAGAGACAGGGAGGGAACAGACAGGGAGGGGACAGACAGGAGGGGACAGTCAGGGAGGGACAGTCAGGCGAGGGGACAGTCAGGGACGGGGACAGGACAGGTGAGGGGACAGACAGGGAGGGCACAGACCAGGGAGGGACAGGACAGGGGAGGGGACAGGACAGGGAGGGGCACAGTCAGGGAGGGGACAGACAGGGAGGGACAGACAGGGAGGGGACAGACAGGGAGGGACAGTCAGGCTCTAAGTGGGCTGACAGATGGACCCACCAAGATATGATAAACTCTCCGTACCTCCTGCCTCGTCTATCAGGAGGCAGAGGGAAGATCAAGAGGCTGTAAACGAGGGAACGACAGCAGCTTACTGTCTGGGGAGAGAAAGAAAAGAAAGCGGGGAAGGAAGAAGGATAGAGAAGTAGGAGTGGGCAGAAAAAACACAAAACCTCAAGGGCTCTTAATCAAAAGCGAAGGGATTGTGGACCTGAGACGCACCAGTGCTGACAAGATGCATTAAGTGGGGAGAGATGGGAGAAAAGGGAAGAGAGGCGAGAGGCGGGGAAAAAGGAAGATGGGTCGAGAGAGGACAAGGAGAGAGCGGAAGAATGGGGAGGAGAGAGAGAGATGAGCCTCTATGAGGAACAATAAAAGATAGGAGATGGCTGACATGACAAAAAAAGATGCTCTGGATAACCAAGCTGGTCACCACGGTGATGAAGGAAATAAGCTCGTCCCAGTCAGACAACAAATTGAATGCTTGGAACTAGGACGTATAGTGAATAAAGACAGAACACATTCTATTTCTCTACCCTGAAACCTGATTTGGTCTACATTATGGCCGGCTGCTGGTGTGAGGAGAGAGCTTACCTTTCTTATCTTCCCCCCTGACGAACCAGCATATAGCCTACAGGGACGATGAGACAGCCTTCCTGGGAGATGAGACACCTACAGGACGTGAGACCCTACAGGACGATGAAGACAGCCTACAGGGACGATGAGACAGCCTACAGGGAGGATGAGACAGCCTACAAGGAGGATGAGACAGCCTACAAGGAGGATGAGACAGCCTCAGGACGATGAAGCAGCCTACAGGGACGATGAGACAGCCTACAGGGACGATGAGACAAGCCTACAGGGACGATGAGACAGCCATACAGGACGATGAGACAGCCTTCCTGGGAGGATGAGACAGCCTACAGGGACGATGAGACAGCCTACAGGGACGATGAGACAGCCTACAGGGACGATGAGACAGCTACAGGGAGATGAGACAGCCTACAGGAGGATGAGACAGCCTACAGGGAGGATGAAGACAGCTACAGGGAGGATGAGACAGCCTACAGGGAGATGAGACAGCCTACAGGGAGGATGAGACAGCCTACAGGGACGATGAGACAGCCTACAGGGACGATGAGACAAACCTACAGGGACGATGAGACAGCCTACAGGGACGATGAGACAGCCGACAGGAAGACGATGAGACAGCCTACAGGGACGATGAGACAGCCTACAGGGACGATGAGACAGACCTGACAGGGACGATGAGACAGCCGACAGGGAAGATGAGACAGCCGACAGGGAAGTGAGACAGCCTACAGGGACGATGAGACAACCTACAGGGACGATGAGACAGTCTACGGGGACGATGAGACAGCCGACAGCGGAAGATGAGACAGCCTACAGGGACGATGAGAAGCCGACAGGAGGATGAGACAGCCGACAGGGAAGATGAGACAGCCGACAGGGAAGATGAGACAGCCGACAGGGAAGATGAGACAGCCGACAGGAAGATGAGACAGCGACAGGGAAGATGAGACAGCTACAGGGAAGATGAGACAGCCTACAGGGAAGATGAGACAGCCACAGGGACGATGAGACAGCCGACAGGGACGATGAGACAGTCGACAGGGAAGTTGGGACAGCCTACAGGGACGATGGGACAGCCTACAGGGACGATGAGACAGCCTACAGGGAAGATGAGACAGCCGACAGGGACGATGAGACAGCCTACAGGGACGATGAAACAGCCTACAGGGACGATGAGACAGCCTACAGGGACGATGAGACAGCCTACAGGACGATGAGACAGCCTACAGGGACGATGAGACAGCCTACAGGGACGATGAGACAGCCTACAAGGAGGATGAGACAGCCTACAGGAGAAGGTCAGTGACCTGGTAGGATGGTCGCAGGACACATCGACAGGGCTGCAGTGGAGCGGGTCGAGAACATCAAGTTCTTCGGTGGTCCAAATCACTAATGAATTATAATAACATCTGTGAGTATAACAGAACTGAAATGGCAGGCGAAACCCCGAGGACAAACCACCCCCCAAAAAATTCATCCTACAACTGATTTCAATGGCTGGCACTTTTAAATTGGGCGAAATCGTCCCCGATTGCAGTTCCTAGGGCTTCCACTAGATGTCACCAGTCTTTAGAAAGAGTTTCAGGCTGGTTTTTGAAAAAATGAGCCAGAAGTTGTAGTTTTTCTAGGTGGCTTCCATTTTGGCGTTAGTGTTTCCAAGCGCGTGAATGAGAGCGCGTTCTTTTGTATTTTTCTCCGTTAAAGACAATAACGATTCTCCGTCTTAAATGTTATTGTTTATTTGCATATTAGGGTACCTATTGTTGATTATAAACTTTGATTGATTTGTTTGGATAAGTTTATTGGTAACGTTTTGGGATTCATTTTGTATGCATTTTGAAGGAGGGAAACTGGGTGGATTATTGACTGAAGCGCGCCAGCTAAACTGAGTTTTTATGGATATAAAGAAGGACATTATCGAACAAAAGGATCATTTGTAATGTAACTGGGACCTTTTGGAGTGCCAACAGAAGAAGRTCTTCAAAGGTCAGGCATGAATTATATCGCTATTTCTGACTTTCATGTCACAACTCCTTGGTTGAAAATGATTTATTATGCATTTGTGTGCTGGGCGCTGTCCTCAGATAATCGCATGGTTTGCTTTCGCCGGAAAGCCTTTTTGAAATCTGACACAGCGGCTGGATTAACAACAAGTTAAGCTTTATTTTGATGTATTGCACTTGTGATTTCACGAAAGTTTAATATTTATAGTAATTTTATTTGAATTTGGCGCTCTGCAATTTCACTCGAAATTGTCGAAATGGGATGGCATCGTCCCACTAATCCGCAATAAGTTTTAATACTGAGTCTATACGCTAACGCACAGTAACCATAACTACATGTACATACTACCTCAAACAGCCTGACTAACCGGTGTCTGTTTATAGCCTCTCTACTTTTATAGCCTCGCTACTTTTATAGCCTCAATACTGTATTTAGCCTGTCCTTTTACTGTTGTTTTATTTCCTTACCTATTGTTCACCTAATACCCTTTTGTGCACTATTGGTTAGAGCCTGTAAGTAAGCATTTCACTGTAAGGTCTACACCCGTTGTATTCGACGCACGTGACAAGTAAACTTTGATTTGATTTTGACACGCCAACACACATATACATTAATATGGACTCTACACACACACACACACACTCACGTACAATCATAATTTATGCAGCTGCTACTCTGTTTATCATATATCCTGATGCTTAGTCACCTTAACCCTATTCATATCTACCTCCATCACTCCAGTATCCCTGTACATTGTTAACTTGTTATGGCTGCAGGGGGCGTATTGAAAAACTGGAAAATATGTGCAAATTTTCAAACGGCCTCTTAATCAATTTTTGCTACTTTACATATGCTATTTGTTATTACTATTGGATAGAAAACAGTCTCTAGTTCTTAAACCGTTTAATTATTCTCTAAGTGGAACAGAACTATTTTTACAGTCCATTTCCTATCCGAAGTGAGATTTCCAAAAATCATGTCGCTCTTCGAGCCCTTGTCTATAAAAGGGCATGTCACTTAGGACTGTAGAAACACGTCATACGCCTTCCTCTGTGTGTCATGCGGAAGTGAGAGTTGAAATCAGTTGTATATCTCGTCCTGTATTTGAACACAGTCTTTGATTGAGTGTTGCACAGTTTATTTTTCTTTTGGGCGCGAAGTAGCACCTGGACTCGGCTCCTGGAAAACACTCTGTAAAGGTGAATATGATCTCTGGCTTAGATTTTATTTGTACATGTCACAATATCATCCTAAAGTATGTTATTTCAATATACTTTAATATATTATTGAAATGTTTTCTGGACTTAGACGTGATGCGACGCAATAATTTTTTTCAAGATGGAGAGGTTAGCGTCGCACTGCCAGTGTGCTTGTAATTCAGAGGGGAAAATTGTTCGTTGCTGAGATCGAAATAAAGACGTTTCTGAACGAAGGACCCTTGAGAGAGAACTTCTAATTGGAAAGATCCAAAATAAGGACCCAATTGGGATTGGTATTTAATATATCTGTCGAACTTGTGCAACACCGTTTGACTAAGAATCAATGTTGTCTGATCAGTAGATGTGCTAAGCTATGAGTAGTAAAGCTAATATATCGATTATTGTGTTTCGCTGTAAAACACTCACAATCGTAAATATAATGTCTGTATTCACAATATGATACTTTATTAGCTTCCAACCATATAATTGTTGAAATGCTTGTATGATGAATATTAGGTAGTTGACGTTATGGTGTCTATGTCTCTGGCTACTCGATAGCGATTTCTGACTGGTAGATAAATTGTGGTAGCAGTAATGTTAAGAAACTGATTTATAGCTATAAAATAATGCAATTATTTTTGAACAAAAAAATAGATATTTATTGTACATGTATAGGACTGTCATTCTGAGTGTTTCTAGGTTATTTAGAGATTGGTTTAGGTTAGTGATTGGTTGTGCACTGCTCTTGCATCCTAATTGTGCTGTGAAAGTCGTCCTCTTATTTTATATTGGTGAGTGGCTAACTAAATATATGTGCTGTATTTCTCTGTAAGAACATGTATAAAAAAAAATCGACATGTGGGCTGGTATTGACAAATGTTTAATCCTTTCAAATGCGTGTAATTGGACTTGGTTAAATGTGTGAAGTAAATATAAAAAAAAAAATAATTTTGAATTTCGCGCCCTGCATTTAGCTGGATAGTTAGTCATAGGTGTACCGGTAGTCGGTGAGCATAACGGTTTTAATATGGATCCGTGACCCTGTATTTGTCACCTTACCATATACATATTCTACTTCATCACTCCAGTATCCTGTAACATTGATTTATATTATGGTTATGACCCTGTCACGATCGTCTTGCGGGGAGGATTGGCCAAGGCGCGCGTAGTGAAAAATAACAATTCTCTTATTTAAAGAGGACAACGAACGAACACTTACACAAACTACAATAAAAACGACGACGTGAAAGGTATATAGAAAAATGTGCTGACACAAAAAATACACATAAGACAATTACCACAATGCATGATGAGCCTATGGCTGCCTAAATATGAGTCCCAATAGAGACAAATTGAAAGACATCATCGTCTCTGGATTAAAAACACTCAGTTAGAACCCATAGACAAATACTAAAATATCCTCAACCAACTCATCACTAAAACCCAACACCCCCCTTTACCATATAACCACCAGACAAACACAAACACTTCCCATGTCACACCTGACCTAACTAAATAATAAAGAAACAAGAATACTAAGCCAGGGCTGACGCTACACCCCCCCAAAAGGTCGCGGATCCTTGGCGCAAACCCATGACACTAAAGGGAGGGTCGGGTTGGGCTTAAATATGGCGCGGCTCGGTTAGTGCGGCGTGGCCCCACTCACCATTGTAATATCCGCTTCGGTTTCTCTGGTAGATCCTGGCTGAGGCACTCTGGAAGATCCTGCTGACTGGCGCTTCAGGAGATCCTTAGGCTGAGCTGGCTGGCGACTATGGCTGCTCTGGCTTGGCTGTGGCGACGGTTGCTCATGGCTGGGTGGCGACTCTTGGCTTTGCTCTGGCTGGCTGGCGACTCTGCTGCTTCCTCGGCTTGGGGCTGGCGACTCTGGCTGCCCTGGCTAGCTGGGCGGAGCTCTGGGCTGCTCGGCGTGGGATGGCTCGGCGACTCTGGATTGCATCCTGGTTGGCTGGCGGACTCTTGGCTGCTCATGGCCTGCGCTGGCAGATCTGCCCCGGCTCACTCCCGGCCTCCGCCGCTGCGCGCACTCTCGCCGCTGCTGCTCATTGGCTGGTTGGCGATCTGGTCTGATTAAATGAGCTGCGCTGCGACTTCTTGGCTGCTCTATGCTGTGCTTGTGGTCGGATCTTCTGGCTGTTTACTGGCTGATGCTGTGCGCTCTGGTCTGTCTATGGTTGTTCTGGCAGCTTCGGAGATCCTGGCATGACGCTGGCGACTCGGGTGAATCGTGGCTGGCGACTCGGGCTGCTCTGGCTAGGCTGCGATCGGCTGATCCTGTCTCGGACGGTTCGGGTGATTCTGTCTGGCGGACGGCTCGGGCTGATCCTGTCGGCGGACGGCTCGGGCTGATTCCTGTCTGCGGACGGCTATGGCTGTCCTGTCTGGCGGACGGCCGGCTGATCCTGATCTTGGCGAGAAAAACGCGGCTCTGGGCTGTCGTGTGCTGGGCGGGACGCGTCTGGGCTGATCTCTGTCTGCCTGCGGGCGCTCTGGCTGATCACTGTTTTGGCGGGCGGGGCTGGTGGGGAGTGCGTGTCGGGGCGGCGGGGGCGGTGTCTAGCGGCGTCGGGGGAGCAGGGGGAGGCTGTGGCAGCCTGGGGCTCGTGGACTTGACGGGGCAGCTCTTTACGGCTCGTGCATGACTGGCTAGCTCTGACGGCTTCGTGGACTTACGGGTCTGCTTCTGACTCGGTTGTTTTGGCGTAGTACGGGTGCAGCTCAGTGATTCTGGTGTCTTGGCAGTTACGGGTCGCTCTAGTCGGTTGTTCTTGGCAGTAGTGTGCAGTGACTCTGGTCTTGGAGTACGGTGCATAGTCTACGGTTTGTTTGTTCTAGTCGGGCAGTTTCTCTGAACGGTTTGGTTGTGGGCATGTACGGGTCTAGTCGGGGTGTCTTGCATGATCGGGTGGCAGCTTCAGCTGGTGTGTTGGTCGTACGTGAGTCTTGGTTCGGCCCATGTAGGCGCCTGTAGGCCTGGTGCGTCTTGGTGCCGAACGGTGGTACCGGCTGTGGACACGACTCTGAAGGGGGCTAGTGCGGGAGAAGGAAAGGGCTTGTCCTGGAGACGCACATAGGCCTGTGCGTTGGTGCGAGATCTGGTGGTATCCGGGCTGGGGACACGCGATCTCGGCTGTGCGTGGAGAGCACAGATGATCGACTCTGGGACGCCAGGGTCTTGGTGCGTGGTGCGGAATTGGTTGGTACGGGGCTGGGACATGCACTGGGGATAGTGCGTGCCGGGCCCCAGAAACCCCAGGCGCCTCTCGGAGATCACATGGGGCCACTGGAGGCTGGTGCGTCCGGCTGTAGCCATGGTGTGGAACTGGGTGCGCGGGACGGTGAGCGCGCATACCGGACCGTAGATTGCAGGCGTATGCTCCTGAGCCTGAGCTAGCCCAACTTCTTTTACCTGGTTTGTATGCTCCCCGTAGCTTTCGACAGTCCGGGCCGAGGTGGAATACCACGGCATGTAGGCGAACAAGGGGAACCAATGCGTAAGGCTGGGTGCATGTAAGCCGCCCCGAGGAGACGCATGTGTGACAGATGCGTTGGGCCGGCTGCTATCCGCTCATCCTCATCTAGCCTGCCAGTGCGGGATGGTACCCGCACGGCTATGACCGTACAGGAGAACCATGCGCTCTACTGGTACCGGGTTGCGTACTCCGCTCTCACTGGTTAAGTACAGGGAGTGGGCGAGGCTCCTACCTGAACTCTACTGACTCCTTTAGCCCCCAAGAAATGTTTGTTCATCTCGCGTGGTTCCAGCCTTGCTCCGTGCTGCTCCTTATCGCTCTTCGGGCTGTTGCTGACTCAGCTCTTCACGGGGAGGCTATTTTCTCGCCGGTTGTGCCAAGGACCCTTTCATCAGATTCGTACTCTGTTCCAGAATCTGTGATAGTGGTCCTGTATGCTTAATGACACGACTTCGCGCTTGGTGCGTTGATGGTGGGCCGGTCCCTCTCCTGTCCCGATCGTCTGCGGTGAGAGATTGGCCAAGGGCGCCAGGTGTGAAAAAATACATCTTCTTTTCTTAGAAGGACGAGAAAGAAAACACCGACCACGAACCACTCTACACAACACCTAACAAACATAAACAAACAGACGACCCGTCCGAAGCTATATAGAACAACTACGCTGCTGACACAAACCACTACACCCTAGACAATTACCCCACACACATTCCATCGATGCCCTATGGCCCTGCCCTTCAAATACTGGCTCAATCAGAGACAATATTGAGAGACATCTGTCTCTGATGAGAACGCGGACTTCAGGCAACCATAGACATACCTAGAAACATTCACCAACACAAACTATCATACACTAAACCCATAAACCCTTGACCATCATAACACAAAATGACAAAACAACAAACATTCCCCATGTCACACCACTGACCTAACTAAAATACTAAAGAAAACAAAGAATCTAGGACCAGGGCCGTGACGACCCTGTAGATAGATCACCTACCCATATACATATCTACTCCATCACCTCCAGTATCATGTGTACAATTGTTATATGGTACTGACCTGTATATAGTCACCTTACCCCATATACATATCTACCTCATCCCCGGTATCTTGTACATCTGTTAATATGGTACTGACCCTGGTATAATAGATCACCTTACCCCATATACATAGCTACTCACTCCCTCAGTTATCCTTGATACATTGCTTAATATGATACTGACCCTGTATAGAGTCACAATTACTTTATACTATCATACCGCCATCCTCCGTATCCCTGTACATTGTTAATATGGAACTGACCGTATATAGTACCTACAATATACATATCTACCTACATCCTCACAGTATCTTGTTACATTGTTAATTAGGTACGACCCTGTAATTAGTCACCTTTACCGGGCCGGGTGAGTAGGCGGGATATGCGGTTCCCCCCACCTCCCTCCAGTATCCTAAAATGTAAACATTATATAAAAATAATGGTACTGACCTGATATAATAGTCACCTTACCCTAATAACAATACTCTACCTCCATCCCCCTCCCAGCCCCTCCTCCTCGACCATTGCTCTAATTCGGGTCACCTGACCTGTATATACGGCACTACCCTATTCACATATCTACCCATCCCCTCCAGTATCTCCTGTACATTGTACATGGTACTGAGACCCTGTACTGGTAGGTACTCCTTTAACTCCTACCTACAATATTACCGATACATCCCAACACAGTTCCTATGTACATATGTTAAATGTACAAGACCCTGATATATAGTCACCTTAACCACCAATTTAATTATCTTATCCTCCACCTCCCAGTTATCCTATTGTACATTGTTTTAATAGGGTTACATTGACTGTTAGATAGTCACCTTTACCCCTCTTATATCAAATATTCTACTCTATCCCCTAGTATCGTTTAATCATTTTAATATATGTTACAGACCCTGTTATTAGTCACCTTTATCCCCGTTTATATTATTATCTTATCCTCCTATTCACTCTCCAGTTTATGCCCTGGTTTCATTTGCTCTTATTTATGGTATAGCTGACGCGTTATATATAGTCACCTTAACACCTATAACATATCACCTCCATCTCACAGATATCTTGACAAAATGATTAAATATGGTACTGAACCTGTATATATGTCACTTTAACCTCCTATATATATCTTCCTCCTCCCTTCCGTTCCTTTAACATTGTTATTTTGGTACTCCCTGTATATATTCACTTACCCTTAACATTACTACCTCCATCCCTCCAGTTATCCTTGTACATTGTTAATTGGTTACTTGAACCAATGTCATATAGTCACCTTACACCTATACATACTCTTACCTCAATCACATCCAGAAAAATATCCCATGTACTATGTTAAAATTACGGTCATGCCCGTATATAGTCACCTACCCACTATTATCTCCCTTCCATCCCTCCACACTATCCTTGTCTACATGTTAAATATAGGTACGAACCCTGAGATATAGTCACCTTACCCTAGACATATCTACCCTCACAATCCCTCCGTATCCTATGTAACATAAAGTTGTTTAATATTTTGTACAGAACTCCTGTTTATATTAGTCAACTTACCCCGGGTGAGGTTACAGTATGCGTGACGCTCAGTCCGTGCAGTAGCTTGGTTGACGAGGTGTGAGTATGGTACAGAGCCCGGTGTAGGTAGGAGTAAGCGTGATACGCCGGTATACGAGGTGAGTCGTGCCGGTCCTCCGCGGTGCCAGGAATCCCTGTACATTTATAAACTGACATTGAAACAGTAGATAAATGCATGAAAAGAACGAGTTAGTAAAAAGCTTGTGAACACAAGTACTTATATTCAATTTTTGGGCAAAAAGGCAACTCTGCCTCCATTATTTGATTGAAATAGTGGTACTTTTACGTTTAATGACTTTTTTCATTTGGCAAATATAGTAAACTTAGTAATGTGCCAGTTTGGCTAGGATGTTGTCATGGTTACTGTCCAGTTGGACTAGGATTGTTCTTCTTGTTATGTGTCCAGTTGGTTAGAATACTCGTCTATGCTACTGGTCCAGCTTGGGCTTAGGATCGTTCGTCATTGTACTGGTCCAGTTGGTTAGGAATTTAGTCCTTGCGTACTGTCCAGTCTTGGGTTAGGCGTTAGTCATTGGGTACTGGTCCAGTGGCTAGGATGTTCGTCATTGGTACTGGTCCAGTTGGTTATTAGGCATTTAGTCATTGGTACTGGTCCAGTTGGTTAAGATGTTCGTCATTGGTTCTGGTCCAGTTGGTTAGGGCGTTAGTCATTGGTCATGGTCACTGTTGGTTAGGGCATTAGTCATTGGTACTGGTCCAGTTGGTTAGGGCATTAGTCATTGGTACTGGTCCGAGTTTGGTTAGGGATTAGTCATTGTACTGGTCCAGTTGGTTAGGATGTTAGTCATTGGTATGGTCAGTTGGTTAGAGGCGTTAGTCATTGGTACTGGTCCAGTTGGTTAGGATGTTAGTCATTGGTACTGGTCCAGTTGGTTAGGATATTCGTCATTGGTACTGGTTCAGTTGGCTAAGGATGTTAGTCATTGGACTGGTCCAGTTGGTTAGGATGTTAGTCATGGTACTGGTTTCCTGGGTTCAAGACCCTCTAGGGGGAGTCACACTACTTTCCCTCTCTTAGCAACATAAAGGTTACAACACCATCATTGATTGCAATGTTGTTTTTCCTACATGAAGATGTGAATCTGTAGGATGAATCGTTGAGCAGGATTAGGACCACATTTCCACTACTCTCATAGCTATCACTATTATAATATCTATATGGCTGATCACCTCTCCGTCGTTTCTTGAAATCCACACACAATACCAAGTATATCGGTCATTTAAAAGAGCATTTGCATGTAGCAATGGCAGGTGTCCATATTAGTATATTTTGTGATTTATGTGATTCGTCCCAAATGATTCTCTTGCAACATGTCTGTTTTTTTCCACTTTTAACTGGAGACGGAACTCTGTGTTGTGTTTTGTTTGAATAACTCAGCATCCTCATTGGTTAAATGGCAAATGTGAGAAAGTCAAACATGCTAGTACATTAAATATCAAACATTTACTATATTCTGAGAGAATATATGGCCACCATGTTCTGGATGTGTTTTCTATCAGAACAGCACACTACAACCGGGTCCTGTTCTGGGTATGTTTTCTATCAGAACAGCACTACCAACCGGGCCATGTTCTGGGTATGTTTTTCTATCAGACAGCACTACCAACGGCCATGTTCTGGTATGTTTTCGTATCAGAAGCATACAACGGGTCATGTTTCTGGTGTGTTTTTTCAGAACAGCACTACCAACCGGGTCATTGTTCTGGGTATGTTTTCTAATCAACAGCACTACCACCGGGTCATGTTCCTGGGTATGTTTTCTTAGAACAGCACTACCAACGCGGGCCATGTTCTGGGTATGTTTTCTATCAGAACAGCTCTAGCAACCGGGCATGTTCTGGGTATGCTTTTCTATCAGAACAGCACTCAACACGGGCCATGTTCTGTGGGTATGTTTTCTATCAGAACACACTACCAACCGCCCATGTTTTCTGGTATGTTTTTTATTCAGAACAGCAACTACATACGGGCCATGTTCTGGGTATGTTTTCTATCAGAACAGCACTACCAACCGGGCCATGTTCTGGGTATGTTGTCTATCAGAACAGCTCTACCAACCGGGCCATGTTCTGGGTATGTTTTCTATCAGAACAGCACTACCAACCGGGCCATGTTCTGGGTATGTTTACTATCAGAACAGCTCTACCAACCGGGCCATGTTCTGGCAAGAGGTTCAGAATGTTCCAGATAAAAAGGCTCTGAAGAGATCTGATGTGATTCCTAAATAGAGACACATGTTTTGATCTACATGGTATTTAGACAGTGTGTAACGCACATCTTCTAGTGGTTGAAATATTGTATATATCAAGTATTTTCTTCAAACCTGAGATATGATGAACAGCTTATGTCATAAAAATAAATTTAAAAAACAACAAGTGCGAAACATATTTACAAGAATGCATTTTACCTGTTAGTGAGAAGAGAGAAAATCTGTGTTTTATTTTTAGAATATAAAATAATTAGAGACAGGAGTGTTTTTCCTACTGATTTTTATTTTCCTGYTGTAGAATAATTTCCTCACCTTTTCCGGCGGTGACGGGTTCATATTCCCCAAGGAGCCTTGCARCAAATTACCATATGCATCTCTCATTTAATTGGACCTAGTAACCTAGTAAATAGAAAGGCTATATGTAGTTCAAGTTTTGCAGTATAATAGCCTGTACGGTTTATAATACGAGGTATACAGTCTAATTTAACAGCTGCACAGTTGATCTTTGACATTGAAGTAGGCCTTAGTAAGCTACTGAAGGCTCCGTGTGTTACTTTTGTGATTTAAAGAAAAAAAACGACATGTATTTGTGTGTTTACCAACATTTGTAACTCGAGTCTGATAATTATCTGTACAAAACAGTTAATCTGATAAAATACTTCCTTGATATATGGTTTTCCAGTTTCTTGAAATACTTTGCAAATGCAACTTGTAAATACTGAAATGGTCTATTCACTCTGTCAAGGCTCAGGAGAAGACTCAGATGCAGACAGTTTTGAAGTAACAAAAGTTTATTACAAAGACAGGTGTTGCAGGCAAACGACAGGTCAAGGGCAGGCAAACGACAGGTCAAGGGCAGGCAAACGACAGGTCAAGGGCAGGCAAACGACAGGGCGCCTGGTCAAAAGGAGTTCAATGTAGAATCGGGAGGCAATTCAGACACAGCCTTAGATTCACAACTCTTCCTGTCTGGTGAGAGAACCAGCTGGGAAGAAGGACTCCAGGACTATATAAACACTGCACATCTCTCCCAGCATAATGCTGTTTGACATACATACCTCCGTTCTCTGTTTCCCACCAGGCAGGGAGAGGGAGGGAGAGAGGAGAAGGGGGTGTGGGGAGAGAGGGAGAGAGAGAGAGAGGGGAGAGAGAGGGGGGAGAGAAAGAGAAAGAGAGACCTAAAGAAAGAATAGAGAGAGAGAAAGAGACCGAGAGAGATACCGAGAGCGAGAGAGATAGAGACCGAGAGAGACCAAGAGAGAACGAGAGAGAGAACGGAGGA
>NW_019957565.1:254980-287979 GCF_002910315.2 Salvelinus sp. IW2-2015
ACAGGTCAAGGACAGGCCAACGACAGGTCAAGCAGGGCAGGCGCAAACGACAGTAAGGAACAGGCAATACGACAGTGTCAAGGACAAGGCAAACTGACAGGTAAGACCAGGTCAAGGCAGGCAAACGACAGGTCAAGGGCAGGCAAACGACAAGGTAAGGAACAGGCCGGAGGTCAGTAGTCCAGAGCAGAGTCCGAAAGTTACAGAACGACAGGCCAGGTTCAGGGTCAGGGCAGGCGCAGAGCGTCAGTAATCCAGGTGGTGTATGGCAAGGTACAGAATGACAGGCAGGCTCAGCGTCAGGGCAGGCAGGAGGTCAGTAATCCAGGCGTGGTATGGCAAGGTTACAGAACGACAGGCAGGTTCAGGGTTCAGGGCAGTAAATCCAGGGTGGTAAGGCAAGTACAGAACGACAGGCAGGTTCAGGGTCAGGGCAGTAATCCAGGGTGGTAAGGCAAGGTACAGAACGACAGGCAGGTTCAGGTCAGGGCAGTAATCCAGGTGTGGTGTATGGCAAGGTACAGAACGACAGGCAGGCTCAGCGTCAGGCAGGCAGAATGGTCAAAACCGGGAAAGCTATAAAACAAGGACCATGGACAGACAGGGCAAGGGAAATAGCGTTGGTATGGCTTGAACGAAACAAAATGAACTGGCAACAGACAAACAGAGAATACAGGTAGAAATATACTGGGGATAAAGGGAAGACCTGGAGGGGGTGAAGACAAACACAAAACAGGGGAAACAAAGGCTCCTCCATCACATCCACTATACACCTTTCATTTTTAGTAGACACTCTTATTCGAGATCACACATTACAAGCAGTGAGCAAATACATTTTAATACTGGTCCCTTGTGGGAATCTAACCCAACAATCCACAACCCTAGCATTGCGGACACTGTGCTCTTTACCAACTGAGCCACGTTCATCACATCACAACATCACCAAAGAGAGAGAGAGAGAGAACGAGAGAGAGAGAGAGAGAGAGAGAGAGAGAGAGAGAGAGAGAACGAGAGAGAGAGAGAGAGGGTTGTATATTCATCTTAACTCACAACAGAAAGCCTCCCAGGCCTTCTAATCCTCCCAAATCTAAAGATGACAACAACCACGCACCATAATCATCACATCACGGTCCACTAGCACAGTATGACAAGGTGGGGGTAGCCAAAAATATGTTATTCAAATCAAATCATTTTTATTTGTCACGAGCCGAATAAGACAGGTGTAGACTTTACAGTGCAATGCTGACTTTCAAGCCCTTAAACAAGAAATGCAGGTTGAAGAAAATACCTAAAAAATAAAGTAAGAGATAAATAACATAGGAAGGGACTATATACAGGGGGTACCGATACAGAGTAAATGTGTCAATGTGCGGGGGCAACGGTGTCGAGGTAATTGAGGTAATTATGTACATGCAGTTAGGGTTATTAAAGTGGCTATGCATAAGATAATAACAGAGAGTAACAGCAGCGTGGGTAGCCTTTTGATTAGATGCTCAGGAGATTTATGGCTTTGGGGTTGAAGCTGTTTAGAAGCCTCTTGGACCTAGACTTGACACTTCGGTACCGCTTGCCGTGCGGTAGCAGAGATACATTTTAGGGCCTTCCTCTGACACCGCCTGGTACAGAGGTCCTGGATGGCAGGAAGCTTGGCCCCAGTGATGTACTGGGCCGTACGCACTACCCTCTGTAGTGCCTTGCGGTCAGAGGCCGAGCAGTTGCCGTACCAGGCAGTGATGCAACCAGTCAGGATGCTCTCGATGGTGTAGCTGTAGAACCTTTTGAGGATCTGAGGACCCACACCAAATCTTTTCAGTCTCCTGAGGGGGAATTAGGTCCATGTTAGTTTGTTGGTGATGTGGACGCCAAGGAACTTGAAGATCCCAACCTGCTCCAATACAGCCCCGTCGAGGAGAATGGGGGTGTCCTCTGTCCTGCTTTTYCTGTAGTCCACTATCATCTCCTTAGTCTTGATCACGTTGAGGGAGAGGCTGTTGTCCTGGCACCACATGGTCAGGTCTCTGTCTCATCGTTGTCAGGCCTACTACTGTTGTGTCAACAACAAACTTAATGATGGTGTTGGAGACATGCCTGGCCGTGCAGTCATGAGTGAACAGGGAGTACAGGAGGGGACTGAGCACGCACCCCTGAGGGGCCCCTGTGTTGAGGATCAGCCTGGCGGATGTGTTGTTACCTACCCTTACTACCTGGGGGCGGCCCGTCAGGAAGTCCAGGATCCAGTTGCAGAGGGAGGTGTTTAGTCCCAGGGTCGGACTGTAGATCTGTTGGTGCGTAATGCAAATTGGAGTGGGTCTAGGCTTTCCGGGATAATGGTGTTGATGTGAGCCATGACCAGCCTTTCAAAGCATTTCATTGCTACGTGAGTGCCACAGGTCGGTAGTCATTTAGACAGGTCACCTTATTGATCTTGGGCACAGGGACTATGGTGGTCTGCTTGAAACATGTTGGTATTACAGACTCAGACAGGGAGAGGTTGAAACTTAACTTCCTGACTGATGTCTTGAAATGTTGCTTCAATATATCCACATAATTTTCCATCCTCATGATGCCATCTATTTTGTGAAGTGCACCAGTCCATCCTGCAACAAAGCACCCCCACAACATGATGCTGCCACCTCCRTGCTTCATGCCACCGCTGTGCTTCACGGTTGGGATGGTGTTCTTCGGCTTGCAAGCCTTCCCCTTTTCCCTCCAAACATAACTATGGTCATTGTGGCCAAACAGTTCTATTTTTGTTTTTTCAGACCAGAGGACATTTCTCCAAAAAGTATGATCTTTGTCCCCATGTGTACAGTCGTGGCCAAAAGTTTTGAGAATGACACAAATATAATTTTCACAAAGTCTGCTGCCTCAGTTTGTATGATGGTAATGTGTATATACTCCAGAATGATATGAAGAGTGATCAGATGAATTGCAATTAATTGCAAAGTCCCTCTTTGCCATGCAAATGAACTGAATCCCCCAAAAACATTTCCACTGCATTTCAGCCTTGCCACAAAAGGACCAGCTGGCATCATGTCAGTGATTCTCTCGTTAACACAGGTGTGAGTGTTGACGAGGACAAGGCTGGAGATCACTCTGTCATGCTGATTGAGTAAGAATAACAGACTGGAAGCTTCAAAAGGAGGGTGGTGCTTGGAATCATTGTTCTTCCTCTGTCAACCATGGTTACCTACAAGGAAACACGTGCCGTCATCATTGCGTTGCACAAAAAGGGCTTCACAGGCCAGGATATTGCTGCCAGTAAGATTGCACCTAAATCAACCATTTAACGGATCATCAAGAACTTGAAGGAGAGCGGTTCAATTGTTGTGAAGAAGGCTTCAGGGCRTCCAAGGAAGTCCAGCAAACGCCAGGACTGTCTCCTAAAGTTGATTCAGCTGTGGGATCGGGGCACCACCAGTACAGAGCTTGCTCAGGAATGGCAGCAGGCAGGTGTGAGTGCATCTGCATGCACAGTGAGGCGAAGACTTTTGGAGGATGGCCTGGTGTCAAGAAGGGCAGCAAAGAAGCCACTTCTCTCCAGGAAAAACATCAGGGACAGACTGATATTCTGCAAAAGGTACAGGGATTGGACAGCTGAGGACTGGGGTAAAGTCATTTTCTCTGATGAATCCCCTTTCCGATTGTTTTGGGCATCCGGTAAAAAGCTTGTCCGGAGAAGACAAGGTGAGCGCTACCATCCGTCCTGTGTCATGCCAACAGTAAAGCATCCTGAGACCATTCATGTGTGGGGTTGCTTCTCAGCCAAGGGAGTGGGCTCACTCACAATTTTGCCTAAGAACACAGCCATGAATAAAGAATGGTACCAACACATCTTCCGAGAGCAACTTCTCCAAACCATCCAGGAACAGTTTGGTGACGAACAATGCCTTTTCCAGCATGATGGAGCACCTTGCCATAAGGCAAAAGTGATAACTAAGTGGCTCGGGGAACAAAACATCAATATTTTGGGTCCATGGCCAGGAAACTCCCCAGACCTTAATCCCATTGAGAACTTGTGGTCAATCCTCAAGAGGCGACAAACAAAACCCCACAAATTCTGACAAACTCCAAGCATTGATTATGCAAGAATGGGCTGCCATCAGTCAGAATGTGGCCCAAAAGTTAATTGACAGCATGCCAGGGCAGATTGCAGAGATCTTGAAAGAGAAGGGTCAACACTGCAAATATTGACTCTTTGCATCAACTTCATGTAATTGTCAATAAAATCCTTTGACACTAATAAAATGCTTGTAATTATACTTCAGTWWTCCATAGTAACATCTGMCAAAAATATCTAAAGACACTGAAGCAGAAAACTTTGTGGAAATTAATATTTGTGTCATTCTCAACTTTTGGCCACGACTGTAGTTGCAAACCGTAGTCTGGCCTTTTTATGGCGGTTTTTGGAGCATTGGCCTCTTCCATGCTGAGCGGCCTTTCAGGTTATGTCGATATATGACTCGTTTTACTGTGGATATAGATACTTTTGTACCTGTTTCCTCCAGCATCTTCACAAGGTCCTTTGCTGTTGTTCTGGGATTGATTTGCACTTTTCGCACCAAAGTACGTTCATTTCTAGGAGACAGAACACATCTCCTTCCTGTTTATTCCATGTGTAACTCTGTGTTGTTTCTGTCGCACTGCTTTGCTTTATCTTGGCCAGGTCACAGTTGTAAATGAGAACTTGTTCTCAACCTGGTTAAATAAAGGTGAAATAAATAAATGAATAAAACATTTAGTGGGGTTTTACTGCGAACCTCGCTCTGTAGTGGTATGTAGACAGCTACAAAAAATACTAATGAAAACTCTCTAGGTAGATAGTGTGGTCTACAGCTTATCATGAGATACTCTACCTCAGGCGAGCAAAACCTTGAGAGTCCCTTAGATATTGTGAACCAGCTGTTGTTTACATAAATGCATAGGCCCCCGCCCCGTGTCTTACCAGAGGCTGCTGTTCTGTCCTGCTGATTGAGTRTGTAACCCGCCAGCTGTATGTTCTTATCGTCGTCGTCGTTCCACCACGACTCGGTGAAACATAAGGTGCTTTCAGTTCGTCCCATTTATTTTCCAGCGATTGAACGTTAGCTAGCAGAACGGAAGTCAAGGGCAGATTAGCCCGAACCTCACAAGGCACCTTGATCCTTTTCCACGAAATCCCAGTTTCCTTCTCCAGTGAACGGGGCTTGGTTGGGTCCGACTCATTGAAGAAGAACTCCTTGTCTAATTTGAGGTGAATAATCGTTATTTTATACACCACGTGTTATATCTTCAACATCAATGTAGATATTCAATTTACTGTAACTGTCTGACTTCCTGACTTGTAACTAATAAAGAGAGAAAAGTTATAAAGTTGTTTTAAGATATAAAGAGGAATACTGAATAATAAGCAGTATATTCATCAGAAAGTTAAAGTATAAATATGGGTTCTCATTAATAACTTTGGGAGTAATGCTCAGCGGAGGCTTTATTACTGATTAATACCTCCATCTGTCTGTCTCTGGAGCTGCACTGGGACACACACACACACACACACACTCACTCCCGCACGCACACACACACACTCACTGTGGGTCTACGCTGGGAACAACACATCAGCTGGACGGTTAATTATTAAGACAGGTGACACAGATTATGAGGACAACATTTCTGCTTCCAAACGGGGCCATACTTTATAAGCACACTGCAGGGGGACAGACAGGAGGACGGGTGGAAGGACAGACAGTACAGGCAGACAGACAGGCGGGGAGACAGGGAGACAGACAGGAGGACGGGTGGAAGGACAGACATTACAGGCAGACAGACAGGCAGACAGGCAGGGGGACAGACAGAAGGACGGGTGGAAGGACAGACAGTAACAGACAGACACGACAGACAGGGAGTCAGTCAGGGCCAGGCAGGTCGCGGGAGACAGACAGGCAGAGAGACAGACAGGGAGTCAGTTAGGCAGGCAGGTCCGGGAGACAGACAGGCAGAGAGACAGGCATGCAGGCAGGGAGACAGACAGAAGGACGGGTGGAAGGCAGACATTACAGACAGACAGACAGACAGGGAGTCAGTTAGGCAGGCAGGTCGGGAGACAGACAGGCAGAGAGACAGGCATGCATGCAGGGAGACAGACAGAAGGACGCGTGGAAGGACAGACATTACAGACAGACAGACAGGGGTCAGTTAGGCAGGCAGGTGCGGGAGACAGACAGGCAGAGAGACAGACAGAAGAATGGTGGAAGGAAAGACATTACAGGCAGACAGACAGGCGGGGAGACAGGGAGACAGACAGGAGGACGGGTGGAAGGACAGACATTACAGGCAGACAGACAGGCAGACAGGCAGGGGGACAGACAGAAGGACGGGTGGAAGGACAGACAGTACAGACAGACAGACAGGGAGTCAGTTAGGCAGGCAGGTCCGGGAGACAGACAGGCAGAGAGACAGACAGGGAGTCAGTTAGGCAGGCAGGTCCGGGAGACAGACAGGCAGAGAGACAGGCATGCAGGCAGGGAGACAGACAGAAGGACGGGTGGAAGGACAGACATTACAGACAGACAGACAGACAGACAGGGAGTCAGTTAGGCAGGCAGGTCCGGGAGACAGACAGGCAGAGAGACAGGCATGCAGGCAGGGAGACATACAGAAGGACGCGTGGAAGGACAGACATTACAGACAGACAGACAGGGAGTCAGTTAGGCAGGCAGGTGCGGGAG
This sequence comes from Salvelinus sp. IW2-2015, assembly GCF_002910315.2. Taxonomy (NCBI): domain Eukaryota; kingdom Metazoa; phylum Chordata; class Actinopteri; order Salmoniformes; family Salmonidae; genus Salvelinus; species Salvelinus sp. IW2-2015. The sequence goes on from NW_019957565.1 coordinate 261,685, forward strand.
ACAGACAGGCAGAGAGACAGACAGAAGAATGGGTGGAAGGACAGACATTACAGGCAGACAGACAGACAGGGAGTCAGTTAGGCAGGACAGGCAGGGAAACAGACAGGCAGAGAGACAGACAGAAGGACGGGTGGAAGGACAGACATTACAGGCAGACAGACAGGCAGGGAGTCAGTTAGGCAGGCAGGTGGCGGGAGAACAGACAGGCAGAGAGACAGACAGAAGAATGGGTGGAAGGACAGACATTACAGGCAGAACGACAGACAGGGAGTCAGTTAGGCAGGCAGGCAGGAAACAGACAGGCAGAGAGACAGACAGAAGGACGGGTGGAAGGACAGACATTACAGGCAGACAGACAGGCAGGGAGTCAGTTAGGCAGGCAGGCAGGCAGACAGGCAGAGAGACAGGCAGGCAGGGAGGCAGGCAGGCAGGGGAGCCAGGCAGACAGGCAGGGAGACAGGCAGGGAGTCAGTTAGGCAGGCAGGCAGGGAGACAGACAGGCAGGCAGGCGGGAGACAGGCATGCAGGCAGGGGAGACAGGCAGGGAGAAGGCAGGAGTCAGTTAGGCAGGCAGACAGGCAGGCAGGGAGACAGACAGAAGGACGGTGGAAGGACAGACATTACATTACAGGCAGACAGACAGGCAGGGAGTCAGTTAGGCAGGCAGGCAGACAGACAGGCAGGCGGGAGACAGACAGAAGGACGGGTGGAAGGATTGACAAACATTACAGGCAGACAGACAGGCAGACAGGCAGGGAGTCAGTTAGGCCAGCAGAGGCACAGGCAGGAGACAGGCAGGGGAAGACAGGCAGGCAGGCAAGGGGAGCCAGGCAGACAGGCAGGAGAGCAGGCAGGGAGTCAGTTAGGCAGGCAAGGCCAGGGAGACAGGCACGGGAGTCAGTTAGGCAGGCAAGCAGGGAGACAGACAGGCAGGCAGGGAGACAGGCATGCAGGCAGGGGAGCCAGGCAGACAGGCAGGGAGACAGGCAGGGAGTCAGTTAGGCAGGCAAGCAGGGAGACAGGCAGGGAGTCAGTTAGGCAGGCAGACAGGCAGAGAGACAGGCAGGCAGGGAGCCAGGCAGGCAGTCAGGGAAACATACAAACAGGCAGGTAGGGAGACAGACAGGCTGCAGGCAGGGAGACAGACTGGCAGACAGGCAGGGAGACAGACATAGGGCTGTGAAAAAGTATTTTCCCTTTCTGATTTTCTCTATTTTTGCATATTTTTGATACTGAATGTTATCAGATCTTCAACCAAAACCTAATATTAGATAAATGGAAGATGAGTTTACAAATACTCCACAAAAATATATACTTATTTTATCGATTTAATTAAGAAAGTTATGCAACACCCAATTTCGCTGTGTGAAAAAGTAATTGTCCCCTTACACTCAATACTTGATTTTGCCACCTTTAGCTGCATCGACTGCAACTAAATCCTTCCTGTAGTTGTTGATTATACTCTCAAATTGCTGTGGAGGAATTTTGGCCCATTCTTGCATGCAGAATTGCTTAAACTCAGCGACATTTGTGAGTTTCCAAGCATGAACTGTTTGTTTCAAGTCCTGCCACATCTCAATTAGGTCTGCATTTTGAAAGGAGGACTATGAGTAGGCACAGGTACCCCAGCGACGAAGGTGCCGGAAGATCAGGCTCCCGGGCGGCGAAACTATTCGTTGTTTGTATCCGCTCCGGACCTCTCGTTGGCAGTCTAGGCTGYTTTGCGGCAGGCCGTTGGCTTCGGGCTTCCACGGCTCGTGACATGCGACCACCGTTGATTGCCATGCTCCTCTTGCTGTATTCCTTCGACTCCGCTATCAGGTGGGGGAGGAGAAGCAGGAGATGGCTCCCCTGGCAAACGAACTGTGTGCAACACTGGCCAGTCGGAAAACGACAAGACAGAGATGCATCCAACATGCTCGAACGCCATCCAGCCACCGGCGTAGAAAAGGTAAACATTCCACTCTGCGTTTTGTGTGTGTGTGTGTTGTGTGAGAGAGACATTGTAAGCTAGCCTAATTCTTGAAACGTGTTGATGTGAAGATTTTCATGATTCAGTCTGGAATTTTTGTGTATTTGTATTTGACAATACAATACATTTTTCCTGCTCCTCCTCAACACTCATTCTAATGGTACACCTCTCAAATGCCTTTTTCAATTCTTGATTTTCTTTTGTTGCAAGAATCTTCTAGCTCTGATGGCAGGATGGAAAACAAGGGAACAAAGGGATGGAGAAAATAAGTTATCCAGCCTGCTGACTAAGAAATGTTAATAGACTATGTTTTGCTGTTTCTCTCTCTCTCCATCTGTCTGACTGCCAGATTGCTGAGGGGCAACATAGTCAATGTACTTGCTTGCTTTTCTAACTTAGTGAAGACCTTAGGTAATGGTCAATCATGATTGGTTTATGTATTTACAGTTCCTGAAACATGTCAATGTGTCAATGTCAACCTGTCAATGTCAATGTCAACCTGATGCATGGCCTCTACAGCTGTGACCTACTCTGCCACATCCCAGGGAAAGGATAAAGCAGAACCACCCCTCCTCAAATCATTGACAGTAAATTGTGTGCAACATTTTTTTATGTTGTATAAGAAAAATAATACATTTTATGAAAGTACTTTTCTTAAGATAGGAATGTGATTTTAGGAGGTATAAGAGAATGTATCTCCTATAAACGGTGCATAGTGGGTAGCCAGACCCCGAGTGAGGTCAGAGAGCGTGTCAGACGGACAGAACCGTCCCCTTTGGCCAGAGTGCATAAAATGATTAGTAACCGAGATTAACATTAGACAAGGAGATGTGAGGCAGGAGCTACACGTTTGAAATGGTTGGAACTTTGAACCTCAACACGAGGTGAAGAAAATACCTCACCTCCCTCACTTACCAGAAAGACGCTGAGCTGCAGCTCATGTCCGAAACCTTAATACCAACAGGAGGGGGAAAACAAACTCCCCTCTCAGACTGGTACAGCTGTCATGAGTCAAATATCTAGAAAAGCGAATCTAAGTGAGACTATCCTTCTACGCTCATCACCAATGGGAACCGTCGACATGGCTGGTTAGCTATCTTCCAGAGTGGAACAACTGTAGAAGACGGGAGAACCCTTTCGGACAGTCAGAGCCATACAAGCTTGCCACTGAAAGGCCAACAACCTTCCTAAGAAGGGCTGGTTCTGACAGAGATGAATGGCGAACAAGGGCACTCACACAAATACATTCATGATTTCTCATTCCAAACGGACGACGGTTCGTGTGCAAACTATATGAATACTGTGAGAATAGTTCTGAAATGTATCTACGATAAGTGTATTTCTCTCTCTCTCKCCCACCCCTCTTAATTTTCTGTGTAACAAGCCGCCATATTTTAATCAGTCCGCTAGGGACCTTCTTCTCACGTATTAAGTGTATGTTATCCTGTTTTCTCATTTAGTTAGCTAGTAAATAAATAATTAAAGCAATTGGTGTAGTACTGTCTGCTCAAACGGTCAGAAACAGACTCCATGAGGGTGGTTCACACTGAGCACATGAGCACATGTGACAGACGTGACAGAGTCTGGAGACGCCGTGGAGAACGTTCTGCTGCCTGCAMCATCCTCCAGCATGACCGGTTTGGCGGTGGGTCAGTCATGGTGTGGGGTGGCATTTCTTTGTGGGGCCGCACAGCCCTCCATGTGCTCGCCAGAGGTAGCCTGACTGCCATTAGGTACCGAGATGAGATCCTCAGAGCCCTTGTGAGACCATATGCTGACACATGCACATTTGTGGCCTGCTGGAGGTCATTTTGCAGGGCTCTGGTAGTGCTTCTCCTTGCACAAAGGAGGAGGTAGCGGTCCTGCTGCTGGGTTGTTGCCCTCCTACGGCCTCCTCCACGTCTCCTGATGTACTGGCCTGTTCCTGGTAGCGCCTCCATGCTCTGGACACTACGCTGACAGACACAGCAAACCTTCTTGCCACAGCTCGCATTGATGTGCCATCCTGGATGAGCTGCACTACCTGAGCCACTTGTGTGGGTTGTAGACTCCGTCTCATGCTACCACTAGAGTGAGAGCACCGCCAGCATTCAAAAGTGACCAAAACATCAGCCAGGAAGCATAGGAACTGAGAAGTGCCTGTGGTCACCACCCTGCAGAATCACTCCTTTATTGGGGGTGTCTTGCTAATTGCCTATAATTTCCACCTTTTGTCTATTCCATTTGCACAACAGCATGTGACATTTATTGTCAATCAGTGTTGCTTCCTAAGTGGACAGWTTGATTTCACAGAAGTGTGATTGACTTGGAGTTACATTGTGTTGTTTAAGTGTTCCCTTWATTTTTTTGAGCAGTGTACTTTTTAGAGTTTAATTCGGGAGATGGTAACTCTTTAAACAACCTCTTCCGTGGTGCCCCAAATTCCAAATGCGTTAATTGTTACATGATTAATTTAAATCGGGTAACAATTAAACGTAGTTAGTTGATTAAATAAATAACAGTCATCAGATGAATGAAAAGTAAAGTCACGACAGTTAGTACTAGCAATGCTAATGATCATTAACGTTTTTGTCTGCAACAGGTCTGAATGAGACTGGATTCCCCAAGAGGATTCCCCTATTCAACTGCACACGACTGCCTGATCCTACAGAAAAAAAAGTCATATCTAGAACCTAAAAAAGGGTCAATTGGCTGTCCCCATAGGACAACCCTTTGAAGAACCCTTTTTGGTTCCAGGTATAACTATTTTGGGTTCTATGTAGAACCCTTTCCATTGAGGGTTCTACATGGAACCCAAAAGGGTTCTACCTGCAACCAAAACATGTTCTACCTGGAACCATTTTCGGGACAACCGAAGAACCATTTTGAAACCGTTTGTCTAAGAGTGTAGTGTAAGTAGATCCAACTGCACCACTTCTAATAATTTATCTATTGGAAATAGCACCGCTTCTAATAATATATTTAAAAAGCAAAAATGCATTCCCATTTTAACTCACTTTTCACTTCAGGTGCAAAACCCTTGAGTCTGTGATTCATGTGAAGTTTCTCCCATTTCTCTCCTGCTCATTCCACCTGTCGCAAACTCACACGTGCACAGTTGCAGATAAGAGGAAGAGATTTGACAGACACACAACCTTTGAACAAGATAATATGTTACACTTTACATTTTTGCATTTAGCTTCTTTTTTTTTGACTCTGTCCAGTAGATCATCTTCATGATTATGGAGTGGTGTGTTTATAAAAAGAATAGTTAAAAATTGTCATTATCCAACTACTGTCTAATTTGGATATATTCTTTTATGAAAATGTTTCAAATTGATGACCAACGAATGAAAATGTTTCAGATTGATGACCAACGAATTATTGTCCCACTTCAATATGAAGGGACAGAGGAACCAATATGCCTTTGGCACCACTTCTAGTAGATTCTGACTTTTTGAGATATTTTCCTGTGCGTTACTTTTCTGTCGTGTCCTGAAAGCCCACACTATGCCAATCGTTCATTTATTTCCTCTGTTTAAATGCTTACAGTAAGTGTCACGAAAAGACAGAAAACTCAAGTTGGTGTGTTGAAAGTCCTAAAATATGCCCCTGACYGCAGTGATGGAGAAATACGCAAAGTATGTCTATGAGGAAGCTGCTCTTTTATCAAGACGTCTCTGAGCTGTAACTGCCACACAATTCTTCAACTAGTACCATTGAAATACTTTTAGCCAGCTGAGTACACAACGTTTCTTCAAGAGTGTCCTTCCGATCTGACCCGTCACATGACTCTTCAAGAGGGTCCTTCCGATCTGACCCGTCACATGACTCTTCAAGAGGGTCCTTCCGATCTGACCCGTCACATGACTCTTCAAGAGGGTCCTTCCGATCTGACCCGTCACATGACTCTTCAAGAGGGTCCTTCCGATCTGACCCGTCACATGACTCTTCTGATCTGACCCGTCACATGACTCTTCAAGAGGGTCCTTCCGATCTGACCCGTCACATGACTCTTCGATCTGACCCGTCACATGACTCTTCAAGAGGGTCACCGCGCTCCAGATCACCTCCTATGCTCATAGATTCTTGATGAGGATCTACCCCATCACACCACCCTTATTAATCATTAATCAATTTAACCAATGGGTCTTTATACACTCTGTCTTTATTTTTGCATGTAATGTCCGTGGGTGAATAATAAAACAATTATTGTATGCAGATGTGCACGAAATTGTAATGTAGATTTTTGTTTTGTTACCATTGCTTGATCTATTTTAAATGTAAGAATATGTTGCAGAACTTTCACTGGTGAATATGGAAAGACAGAAATGTAATGAACAACGTTTTTAATATCCAACTTTATCCTCTGCAATATTTTTTTACAGTACACTCTGAGAAAAAAGCAACCTAAACAGGATATTCAGCTGTTCCCATAAGATAACCCTTTGAATAACCCTTTTTGGTATCAGGTAGAACTCTTTAAGGTTCTATGTAGGACCCTTTCAACAGAGCGTTCTACATGGAACACAAAAGGGTTCTACGTGGAACCAAAAAGGGTTCTTCTATGGGGAGTGCTGGAGAACCCGTTTTTGGAACCCTTTTCTCTAAGCCGTGTAGGTAATAAGCTGTAGTCAGGTGGTCATTACCAAGTTAGGATGAGGTCTTAACCATGACCAGTATGCTGCATAATAAAGCATTCACAATTAAGACCAACTGGTTGTATGGTGGTTAGAAAAATGCATTGTATTCCGGTCAGTAAAATATATGAACCAGTTTGCGAATAAGACGTCATAAGATATCTTTTCAACACGGTTTTGGGAATGATGTAATCTAACTAGTTTCGAAATTCTAGGCTACTTCATCCTAATGTAAACTAAATTCATTGGATACAAAACAAATACTGGCTTGTGATAAAGGATAACATGTCCAATATAATTATATAAATGCATATTAAACAGAAATATATATTTAATGAAATTAATCCAGAATTGTAATATCATTGAGGACATTCTCTCTCCTTGCAGGGGATTGGACAGATGAACTGCAGGCAACAGATTGTCATGGCTGTCTTCGTCCTCCTCATCTGACGAGGAGAGGCGAGAAGGATCGGAGGACCAAAACGCAGCGAGGTAAGCGTTCATCATTATTTAATGAAAGACACTGAACACTACAAAAACAACAAAGAAACAACCGTGAAGCTAAATAACAATAGTGCTGACACAAACACTACACATAGACAATAACCCACAACCCACAATACAAAACAGGCTACCTAAATATGGTTCCCAATCAGAGACAACGCAAAACACCTGTCTCTGATTGAGAACCATATCATGCCAAACACATAGAAATATACAAACCAGACATACAACATAGAATGCCCACACAGATCACACCCTGACCAACCAAAACATAAAACATACAAAGCAAACTCTGGTCAGGGAGTGACACAGATGCCCAAGCCTCAAAACCAGAAACATCAACACTTGTAATTTGGAATAAATGTTAACATTTGTATTGGGTTTCCTGTATCTGTGCATGAGTCCCCTCTTAAGGATCCGCCTCCATTTTTCAATTTTCGCCTAAAATGATATGCATATTCTTGGTACAATTTGAAAGGAAACACTTTGAAGTTCGTGGAAATGTGAAGGGAATGTAAGAGAATATAACACAATAGATCTGGTAAAATAATTAGATCTTATCTGTCAGAAAGATATCAGTTTGTCTCTGTGAATGGTTTATCCTCTGACAAATCAACTGTACATTTCGGTGTTCCTCAGGGCTCCGTTTCAGGACCACTATTGATTTCACTATATATTTTACCTCTTGGTGATGTCATTCGGAAACATAATGTTTACTTTCACTGCTATGCGGACGACACACAGCTGTACATTTCGATGAAACATGGTGAAGCCCCAAAATTGCCCTCCCTGGAAGCCTGTGTTTCAGACATAAAGAAGTGGATGGCGGCAAATGTTCTACTTTTAAACTCGGACTAAACAGAGGTGCTAGTTCTAGGTCCCAAGAAACAAAGAGATCTTCTGTTGAATCTGACAATAAATCTTGATGGTTGTACAGTCGTCTCAAATAAAACTGTGAAAGACATCGGCGTTACTCTGGACCCTGATCTCTCTTTTGACCAACATATCAAGACTGTTTCTACGACAGCTTTTTTCCATCTACGTAACATTGCTAAAATCAGAAACTTTCTGTCCAAATATGATGCAGAAAAATTAATCCATGCTTTTGTTACTTCTAGGTTAGACTACTGCAATGCTCTACTTTCCGGCTATCTGGACTAAATAAACTTCAGTTAGTGCTAAATACGGCTGCTAGAATCCTGACTAGAACCAAAAAATTGTATCATATTACTCCAGTGCTAGCCTCCCTACACTGGCTTCCTGTTAAGGCAAGGGCTGATTTCAAGGTTTTACTGCTAACCTACAAAGCATTACTTGGGCTTGCTCCTACCTATCTTCACGATTTGGTCCTGCCGTACATACCTACACCTACACGTACGCTACGGTCACAAGACGCAGGCTTCCTTACTCTCCCTAGAATTTCTAAGCAAGCAGCTGGAGGCAGGGCTTTCTCCTATAGAGCTCCATTTTTATGGAGTGGTCTGCCTACCCATGTGAGAGACGCAGACTCGGTCTCAACCTTTAGGTCTTTACTGAAGACTCATCTCTTCAGTAGGTCCTATGATTGAGTGTAGTCTGGCCCAGGAGTGTGAAGGTGAACCGAAAGGCACTGGAGCAACGAACTGCCCTTGCTGTCGCTGCCTGGCCGGTTCCCCTCTCTCCACTGGGATTCTCTGCCTCTAACCCTATTACAGGGGCTGAGTCACTGGCTTACTGGTGCTCTTCCATACCGTCCCTAGGAGGGGTGTGTCACTGATGTGATCTTCCTGTCCGGGTTGGCGCCCCCCCTTGGGTTGTGCCGTGGGGGTGATCTTCGTGGTTTATACTCGGCCTTGTCTCAGGATGGTAAGTAGATGGTTGAAGATATCCCTCTAGTGGTGTGGGGGCTGTGCTTTGTAAAAGTGGGGGGGTTATATCCTCCCTCTTTGGCCCTGTCCGGGGGTATCGTCAAACGGGTCCACAGTGTCTCCAGACCCCTCCTGTCTCAGCCTCCAGTGTTTATGCTGCAAAAGATTATGTGTTGGGGGGCTAGGGTCAGTCTGTTATATCATTGAGTATTTCTCCTGTCTAATCCGGTGTCCTGTGTGAATTGAAGTATTCTCTCTCTAATTCTCTCTTTTTCTCTCCTTCCTTCTTTTTCTCTCTCGGATGACCACGCCTCAGGACTACCTGGCCTGATGACTAATTGCTGTCCCCAGTCCACCTGGTCATGCTGCTGCTCCAGTTTCAACTGTTCTGCCTGCGGCTATGGAACCCTGACCTGTTCACCGGACGTGCTACCTGTCCCAGACCTGCTGTTTTCAACTCTCTAGAGACAGGAGCGGTAGAGATACTCTGAATGATCGGCTATGAAAAGCCAACTGACATTTACTCCTGAGGTTCTGACCTGATGCACCCTTTACAACCACTGTGATTATTATTATTTGACACTGCTGGTCATCTATGAACATTTGAACATCTTGGCCATGTTCTGTTATAATCTCCACCCGGCACAGCCAGAAGAGGACTGGCCACCCCTCAGAGCCTGGTTCCTCTCTAGGTTTCTTCCTAGGTTTTGGCCTTTCTCTGGAGTTTTTCCTAGCCACCGTGCTTCTACACCTGCATTACTTGCTGTTTGGGGTTTTAGGCTGGGTTTCTGTACAGCACTTTGTACAGCTGATGTAAGAAGGGCTTTATAAATACATTTGATTGATTGATTGATAAGATAATACAAAGAAAAAAAAAAGTGTTTTTCATGTTCTCCTCAAACAATAGCACGGCATTCTTTCACTGTAATAGCTACTGTGAATTGGACAGTGCAGTTAGATTAACAATAATTTAAGCTTTCTGCCAATATCAGATATGTCTATGTCCTGGGAAATGTTCTTGTTACTTACAAACTCATGCTAATCGCATTAGCCTACGTTAGCTCAACCGTCCTGTGGACGGGACACCGATCCCGAAGATTAAAACACAGTCCACTAAGCAAAATAACTATTTCCCAAGTGAGAGGCATCTCAAGGAGATTAACCTCCAACATTCATAAASTTGTTCAGTACATGAGGGCAAATTGAGTCATGGCCGCCACAGCTTCTCTTATACACAGGACAGGAGTTTGCAGGTTTTTGTTCTTGCCCTTCACTAACACCTATTTCATAGTTAATATAGTTAATATAAATAGTGGTTTAAATTGAAGACTTGCCCACAGTACAATGCCTGGGACAGAAAATCAAGTCCGCTCCTGAATAATATCCTGGGATATGGTGATTATCCTAGTGGTTGGGAGGTTCACAACAAGTTATTTACATCTGCAGGGATGTCCTTCAAGCTGGAACAAGCAGAGACATAGGGGGCTAATTTTTTAAACATTTATTTTGTGTAATTTAGCCTTTATTTAACAAGGCAAGTCAATTAAGAACAAATTCTTATTTACAATGATGGCCTAACCCGGGCCAAACCCTCCCCTAAATTATCCTCACTCTTCAAATTTCAGTGCTGGTTCAAGTTTCTGACGCCACAACTAGCTTTATTAATGTGCCATCGTTTTGTTATCAGCTAGCTAGCAACACATCTCCAATAGTGTAACATATAGGGGAAGAGAGAGTCAGCTAACGTTAGCATGGTAAACAGACACTGCATGCAGCTAGCTAGCAAAACGGACTCATCAACATCATTCATAAATAACTTAACTGGCTAGAAAGCCTCGATTAAACAGAACACAGCTGGCTGCATTTACTACAGTATGTTCTTCATCAGATGTTGTTAAAATGTCTTACCTCCAAACGAGTTGGGCAGGACTGTTTTCTCCTGTCAAGCCAWTATAACTGAGTGAAACACGATAAGGTGCCCAACTTTAGTCCCTGAAACAAATGGGAAAAAACCTATTCGCAACATGTCTTTAGCTGGCCATAAAGTTCACCAATTCATCAATTAAAAACTGTCCGGGTCATCACAATTGACAAATTGCTGAATCTGCAATTAGTTAATTTAGTTGTTCATCTCTAAACAGCCAATAAGCAGCTAGCTGTTGCGTCCTACATGTTAGCTAGCTAGCTTAGCAATAGGCTGATAAACAACAATTACTCAACATTTGATTTCACAACTCATATGAAAGTAATTCGTTGAACATTTTAGCATAATTTGTTAAATAAATAAATGTTATGCTTAAATTTCACAAAGCTATTCCTAATATTTCTTCTGGAAAATGAGCGGGGATGTTGGATTGACATTACTTTTGAATTTATTTATTTTTACCTCCGGAAATGGGATAGCTTCCCCGGTGAAGGATACTCCAAGTCGATATTCGAGTAATAATAAAACAGAAATACCTTATTTTATTTACCTTATTTACATAAGTATTCAGACCCTTTGCTATGAGACTCGAAACTGAGCTCAGGTGCTTCCTGTTTCCATTGATCATCCTTGAGATGTTTCTACAACTTGATTGGAGTCCACCTGTGGTAAATTCAATTGATTGAACATGATTTGGAAAGGCACACACCTATCTATATAAGGCCATACAGTTGACAGTGCATGTCAGAGCTAAAACCAAACCATGCGGTCAAAGGAATTGTCCGTAGAGCTCCGAGACAGGATTGTGTCGAGACACAGATCTGGGGAAGGGTACCAAAAAATGCAGCATTGAAGGTCCCCAAAAACACAGTGACCTCCATCATTCTACAAGATGTGGAAAGCGTTCCACAGGGATGCAGGTGTTCTTAAGGTTTTGTTCACTCACTGTATATATTAATTATAATGTATCTATTACAAATATATATACACTACCGGTCAAAAGTTTGGACACACCTACTCATTCAAGGGTTTTTCTTTATTTGTACTATTTTCTAAATTGTATATTTATAGTGAAAACATCACAACTATGAAATARCACATATGGAATCATGTATTAACCAAAAAAAGTATTAAACAAATCAAAATATATTTCATATTTTAGACTCTTCTAAGTAGCCACCCTTTGCCTTGATGACAGCTTTGCATTCTCTCAACCAGCTTCATGAGGTAATCACCTGGAATGCGTTTTCAACAGACTTGAAGGAGTTCCCACATTTGTTTAGCACCTGTTGGCTGCTTTTCCTTCACTCTGCGGTCCAACTCATCCCAAACCACCTCAATTGGGTTGAGGTCGGGTGATTGTAGAGAACAGGTCATCTGATGCAGCACTCCATCACTCTCCTTCTTGGTCAAATAGCCCTTACATAGCCTGGAGGTGTGTTGGGTCATTGTCCTGTTGAAAAACAAATGATAGTCCCACTAAGCGCAAAACAGATGGGATGGCGTATAACTGTAGAATTCCACACAGATGTCCACCGGTCGTGTTTATTGGCCCAATCAAGTCTCTTCTTCTTATTGGTGTCCTTTAGTAGTGGTTTCTTCGCAGCAATTCGACCACGAAGGCCTGATTCACACACACTCCTCTGAACAGTTGATGTTGAGATGTGTCTGTTACTTGAACTCTGTGAGGCATTTATTTGGGCTGCAATCTGAGGTGCAGTTAACTCTAATGAACTTATCCTCTGCAGCAGAGTTAACTCTGGGTCTTCCTTTCCTGTGGCGGTCCTCATGAGAGCCAGTTTCATCATAACGTTTGATGGTTTTTGCGACTGCACTTGAAGAAACTTTCAAAGTTCTTGACATTTTCCCGATTGACTGACCTTCATGTCTTAAAGTAATGATGGACTGTCGTTTCTCTTTGCTTATTTGAGCTGTTCTTGCCACAATATGGACTTTGTGTTTTACCAAATAGGGCTATCTTCTGTATACCACCCTACCTTGTCACAACAACTGTGTCACGTTCTGACCTTAGTTCCTTTTTTATGTCAGGGCGTGAGTTGGGGTGGGCATTCTATGTTGTTATTCTATGTTTTGTTCTGTGTGTTATATTTCTATGTGTTTGGCCTGGTATGGTTCTCAATCAGAGGCAGCTGTTTATCGTTGTCTCTGATTGAGAGCCATACTTAGGTAGCCTGTTTTCCCACTATGATTTGTGGGTAGTTAATTTCTGTGTCTGTGTTTCACCATACAGAACTGTTTCGGTTGTTTGTTCGTGTTTTTGTTATTTTGTTCCGTGTTCAGTTGATTTATTAAAAAAATCTAATTATGGACACTTACCACGCTGCACATTGGTCCGATATTTTATACTCGTCATCAGACGAGGATGAGTACCGTTACAAACTGATTGGCTCAAACACATTAMATTTCACAAATGACCTTTTAACAAGGCACAYATGTTAATTGAAATGCATTCCAGGTATTTTGGTATTTTTTGAATTTTATTAGGATCCCCATTAGCTGTTGAAAAAGCAGCAGCTAATCTTCCTGGGGTCCACACAGAACATGAAACATAATACAGAATGACATAATACAGAACATCATTAGACAAGAACAGCTCAAGGACAGAACTACATACATTTTTAAAAAGACACACKTAGCCGGCATATCAATGCATACACACAAACTATCTAGGTCAAATAGGGGAGAGGCGTTGTGCCATGAGGATTTGCTTTATCTGTTATTGAAACCAGGTTTGCTGTTTATTTGAACAATATGAGATGGAAGGAAGTTCCATGCAATAAGGGCTCTATATAATACTGTACGTTTTCTTCAATTTGTTCTGGATTTGGGGACTGTGAAAAGACCCTTTGTGGCATGTCTGGTGGGATACGTCTGTGTGTCAGAGCTGTGTGTAAGTTGACTATGCAAAACATTTGGGATTTTCAACACATTTCTTATAAAAACAAGAATTGATGGAGTCAGTCTCTCCTCAACTCTTAGCCGAGAGACACTGTTATGCATAGTATTTATATCAGTCCTCTGATTACAATGAAGAGCAAAACGTGCCGCTCTGTTCTGGGTCAGCTGCAGCTTAACTAGGTCTTTCTTTGCAGAACTGGACCACACGACTGGACAATAATCAAGATTAGACTAATCTAGAGCCTTCTGAACTTGCTTTTTGGAGTGTGGTGTCAAAAAGCAGAGCATCTCTTTATTACGGACAGACCTCTCCCCATCTTTACAAACCATTGAATCTATATGTTTTGACCAGGACAGTTTACAATCAAAGGTAACACCAAGTAATTTAGTCTCCTCATCTTGCTCAACAGCCACATCAATCATTAGGCTTAGGGTAACTCTTAGGTTTAGGCTTAGGGTAACTCTTAGGTTTAGGCTTAGGATAACTCTTAGGTTTAGGCTTAGGATAACTCTTTAGTTTACTCCCCTCATCTTGTTCAACAGCCGCACCATTCATTACCAGATTCAGCTGAGGTCTAGAACTTAACTTCTCTGCGCTACGGATCCCTTTTACGGGATCACTTTCCTAAACAACCGCTAGAATTGCAGGGCGCCAAATGCATAAATATTACAAAAAATATTTATAATCATGCTATCACAAGTGAAATATACCTAAACACAGCTTAGCTTGTTGTTAATCCATCGTGTCAGATCTTGAAAATATATTTTACAGCGAAAGAAATCCAAGCTTTTGTGAGTGTAGCTTTCAATGCTACAACAGCTAGCCCCAAATTAGCATGGTCACGAAAGTCATAAAAGCAATAAAATGAATCGCTTACCTTAGATAATCTTCGGATGTTTCCACTCACGAGACTCCCAGTTACAAAACAAATGTTATTTTTGTTCGATAAATATTACTTTTATCACAAAATGTTGTGATAATGTTGTGATTACTACGACCGTAATGGTCGTAGAAACATGTCAAATGTTTTTTATAATCAATCCTCAGGTTGTCTTTAACAAACATAATCGATAATATTTCAACCGGACCATTACATATTCAATAAGAGACAAACGGAAAATGGTGAGCTCCTCTCGCGCGCACAGGAACTATTCGGAGGACACTTGACCAGTTTTGAAAAAACTTGTTCATTTTTCAAAATAAAAGCCTGAAACTATGTCTAAAGCCTGGTCACAGCCTGAGGAAGCCATTGGAAAAGGAATCTGGTTGATATCCCTTTAAATGGAGGTTAGACGGGCCAAGAAACACCGTTTTTTTWATTTTAAATATCACTTCCGGGTTACATTTTCTCAGGTTTTCGTTTGCAGAATAAGTATTGTTATACTCACAGACAATATTTTGACCGTTTTGGAAACTTTGGAGTGTTTTCTATCCTAATCTGTAAATTATATTCATATTCTACGTTGTGCATGTTATWAAAAAAAAARAARAAATTCTGACCCCTAGCGCTAAGAAGTTAAGGAATGATTTGTACCAAATACAATGCTCTTAGTTTTAGAGATGTTCAGGACCAGTTTATTACTGGCCACCCATTCCAAAACAGACCTCAACTCTTTGTTAAGGGTTTCAGTGACTTCATTAGCTGTGGTTGCTGACGCGTATATGGTTGAATCATCAGCATACATGGACACACATGCTGTGTTTAATGCCAGTGGCAGGTCATTGGTACAAATAGAATAGAGTAGAGGGCCTAGAGAGCTGCCCTGCGGTACACCCCACTTTACATGTTTGACATTAGAGAAGCTTCCATAACAGAAAACCCTTTGAGTTATATTAGATAGATAGCTCTGAATCAACGATATGACAGAGGTTGAAAAGCCATACGTTTTTTCAGCAACAGGTTATGGTCAATAATATCAAAGGCTGCACTGAAATCTAACAGTACAGCTCCCACAATCTTCTTATTATCAATTTCTTTCAACCAATCATCAGTCACTTGTGCCACTGCAGTACATGTTGAGTGCCCTTCTCTATAAGCATGCTGAAAGTCTGTTGTTAATGTATCACAATTCCAGTGGGTCAGAAGTTTACATACACTAAATTCAACTGTGTCTATTTAGCAGGCTATTTTAACTAAATCATTTGTTCTAAATAAATAAGTACCGACAATTTCTTTCTGAAGAACATTTTTGGCCAAGTTAATATGCCCATGTTGTTGTGTGTGTGTGTGTGTGTGTGTGTGTGTGTCAGGGTTTCATTCAGGAAAATGTGGCGCTGGTCAACATTACCAACCATTTTGAGAAATTGTAATTACATTTCCTGGATCCATATGCATAACCCATTAGGGTGTCTACCCATGGGGCTCAGAATGACAGAAATCACATTTTGAGTATTGTAATGCATCTTAACAGAACATTACAAGTCATGTAATGAAGCAGCCCAATAAAACGTAATTTTCCAAAATTCAATTCGTGGGAAAACACCATTCTGAACAGCACACCTGGGAAAACACCATTCTAAACAGCACACATGGGAAAACACCATTCTGAACAGACCAACCTGGGAAAACACCATTCTAAACAGACCACCTGGGAAAACACCATTCTAAACAGCACACATGGGAAAACACCATTCTGAAACAGACCACCTGGGAAAACACCATTTCTAAACAGCACACCTGGGAAAACACCATTCTTAACAGCACACCTGGGAAAACACCATTCTAAACAGCACACCTGGGAAAACACCATTCTAAACAGCACACCTGGGAAAATACCATTCTGAACAGACCACCTGGGAAAACACCATTCTAAACACACACCTGGGAAAACCACATTCAAACAGCACACTGAGAAAACACCATTCTAAACAGACCACCTGGGAAAACACCATTCTAAACAGACCACCTGGTAGCGGTTCCATATGTGACAGAGATGAAAATCTCTGTTAGAATCTTAGAAGAGGGGAATCTAAAGATTATATGGGTTGATAGTATGGGTTGATAATATGACTAGGATTGTGCCTTTGGCTACTGGACAACGAAAGGAAGTTGATATGAAAACCAATAGAACAGGAGAGAAATGACATAGAGTGGGTCTAATAGGACAGGAGAGAATGACATAGTGGTGGGTCCAACAGAATAGGAGAGACATGACATAGTGTGGGTCCAATAGGACAGGAGAGAAATGACATAGTGGTGGTACAATAGGACAAAAGAGACATGCATAGTGGTGGGTCCAATAGACAGGAGAGAAATGACATAGTGGTGGGTCCAATAGGACAGAGAGACATGACATAGTGGGTGGGTCTATAGAACAGGAGAGAAATGACATAGTGGTGGGTCTAATAGGACAGGAGAGACATGACATAGCGGTGGGTCTAATAGGACAGGAGAGACATGACATAGTGGTGGGTCTAATAGAACAGGAGAGACATGACATAGTGGTGGGTCTAATAGAACAGGAGAGAAATGACATAGTGGTGGGTCTAATAGAACCGGAGAGACATGACATAGTGGAGGGTCCAATAGAACAGGAGAGAATGACATAGCGGTGGGTCCAATAGGACAGAGAGACATGACATAGCGGTGGGTCCAATAGGACAGGAGAGACATGACATATGGTGGTCTATAGAACAGGAGAGAAATGACATAGTGGTGGTCTATAGAACAGGAGAGAAATGACATAGTGGTGGGTCTAATAGAACAGGAGAGACATAACATAGTTGTGGTCCAAAGGGCAGAAAATTGAAATACACCCTGGCCCAAAATATATAATTACTCCTATCAATACAAAATAATAAAATCATTGAAAAATACTTCACCAGAAAGCATGACTAAGCCCAGGATTTAAAACTCGGTCATCGTTTATTTTTTTTCACTTCTAGGCCTATGCCTATCTGGGAAGCCTGCAATTTGAGCCTCGTGTTTGTCAATAGGGCCTAACTGATTATTGAGTTGTGGCTGTCAAGGGAAAAGCATCTAAAGTATGGGTGGAGAAAATGGGTCTTAGGTATAATGTAAAATGTTGAGACAAGAAGCGGGCTGAGAGGTGTGGTGTGAAGATATAGGCCAGTCTCTCTCCTGAATGGCTCAGATGTCCCAATTCTTGCACATTCATTGTTTCATTTGTGTTAATTGTTTCATTGTGTGAATTATTTCATTGTTTCATTGTGTGAATTATTTAATTGTTCATTGTGTGAATTATTTTAATTATTTCATTGTTGAATTGTTAGCCCTTTTATTTAGACTTAAAAAAAAAAAAATCCCCTTTACATAACACTACACGGCAAAAGTATATGGACACATGCTCGTCCAACATCTCATTCCAAAATCATGGCCATTAATATGGAGTTGGTCCCCCCTTTGCTGCTATAACAGCCTCCACTCTTCTGGGAAGCTTTCCACTAGATGTTGGAACATTGCTGCTATAACAGCCTCCACTCTTCTGGAAGCTTTCCACTAGATGTTGGAACATTGCTGCTATAACAGCCTCCAATCCTCTGGAAGGCTTTCCACTAGATGTTGGAACATTGCTGCTATAACAGCCTCCACTCTTCTGGGAAGGCTTTCTACTAGATGTTGGAACATTGCTGCTATAACAGCCTCCACTCTTCTGGGAAGGCTTTCCACTAAATGTTGGAACATTGCTGCAGAGACTTGCTTCCATTCAGCCACAAGAACATTAGTGGGGGGGGAGTGATGTTTGGCTCGCAGTCTGCGTTCTCCCAAAGGTGTTCGATGGGGTTGAGGTCAGGGATCAATGCAGACCAGTCAAGTTCTTCTACACCAATACTCGACAAACCATTTCTGTATGTACCTCGCTTTGTGCACTGGGCATTGTCATGCTGAACAAGAAAAGCCTCCTCAAACTGTTGCCACACAGTATGCTGTGTCATTAAGATTTCCCTTCACTGGAACTAAGGGCCCGAATCACGAAAAACAGCCCCAGACCATTATTCCTCCTCCACCAAACTTTACAGTTGGCACTATAAATTGGGGCAGGTAGCGTTCTCCTGGCATCCGCCAAACCCAGATTCGTCTGTCGGACTGCCAGATGATGAAGCGTCATTCATCACTCCAGAGAAGGCGTTTCCACTGCTCCAGAGTCCAATGGCGGACGAGCTTTACACCGCTCCAGCCGACACTTGGCATTGCGCATGGTGATCTTAGGCTTGTGTGCGGCTGCTTGGCCATGGAAAACCTATTTTATGAAGCTCCCAACGAACAGTTCTTGTGCTGACGTTGCTTCCAGAGGCAGTTTGGAACTCGGTAGTGAGTGTTGCAACCGACAGACGATTGTTACGTGCTTCTTACGTGCTTCAGCACTCGGCATTCCCGTTCTGTGGGCTTGTGTGGCCTACCACTTTGTGGCCGAGCCGTTGTTGATCCTAGACATTTCCACTTCACAATAGCAGCACTTATAGTGACGGGGACAGCTCTAGCAGGGCAGAAATTTGACGAACTGACTTGTTGGAATGGTGACATCCTATGACGGTGCCACGTTGAAAGTCACTGAGCTCTTCAGTAAGGCCATTCTACTGTAAATGTTTGTCTATGGAGATTGCATGGTTGTGTGCTCGATTTTATATACCTGTCACCAACGGGTATGGCTGAAATAACCAAATCCACTAAGTTGAAGGGGTGTCCACATACTCCTGTATATATAGCGTAGGTCACCAGTAGTAAATGCACTGTTAATCCTCGTCAACACTGATGGCAGATGTAGATGTCAACACACCACAAATAGATTACAACATGAGATGATGCTTATGTGGTGGTTTAAAAAAAACATGTTACTACTGCTAGCTAGCTCTATCCCTGGTAGCTAGCGCTATTCCTGCAAGCTAGCGCTATTCCTGCAAGCTAACTCTATCCTGCTAGCTAGCTCTATTCTGTTAGCTAGATCTATCCCTGCTAGCTAGCTATCCCTGCAAGCTAGCGCTATTCCTGCAAGCTATTGCTATCCTGCTAGATAACTCTATCCTGCCAGCTAACTCTATCCTGCTAGCTAGCTCTATCTTGTTAGCTAGCTCTATCCTGCTAGCTAGCTCTATCCTGCAAGCTAACTCTATCCCTGCTAGCTAGCTCTACCCTGCTAGCAGGATAGAGTTTAGTGAGCTAGCTAGCAGGATAGAGTTAGCTAGCAGGATAGCAATAGCTTGCAGGAATAGCATTAGCTTGCAGGAATAGCACTAGCTAGCAGGATAGCTCTACCCTGCTAGCTAGCTCTATCCTTGCTTTTCCTGAAGATGTATATCTGACATAATAGCTAGCTACCTAGTTTTTGTTGTTCTAGCTAGCTCAGATCTCAGCTTGCGAACTTGCAAAACCAACCAACTGCACACCAGATATACACAGAGCAAACAAACTAGTTTCTAAACTAGTCTACCAACTGACAAGTACATAAACCTATTGCTCTGTTACACAAAGTAACAACCATTAGATACAGACTAGCCAGAAGGCTCTGATGCTAGCTAGCTAGTTAACCAGCCATGTTATTTCAATTGCATAGAGGATAGCTAGCACCAGCTTTGTAGCAGTAATGCTATGTGGAAACTCATTTTTAAATCTTCCCTTTATCTTCCTCACCAACAACTTGCTGTAGCTTTCACATTATGTGACTATCATTTAGCGAAATCTTCTCCATCCCAGTGTGTTGGTGAAGCATGGCGACAGGACAGAAGCTATTAGCAAATCAGAACGCATTGAGCCTGTTAGCCAATCACTTACCAATACAAATCTAACGAGGCTTGCATCGGAATACAAGTGGTGCATAAAATTATGGATGAAAATGAGTGTCCCGTTGCTAATATGTTCGCGTGGGTCGAGGCGGGTTGGGCTCGGCCCCCGTACCTCCTCTGAGTGTGATGGTAATGATATACGGTGATCATGCAGGCTCCCGGGAGGGTTTCCTCACTGCTCCTTCGCTGATTCTCACTGCACTTAATGAGGAGAAAGGAGGAAAATCGAGTGTCCTTTTGAATGAATACGGAACATGTAGCAAATTAAAAAGAGACCGTAGCAGTGGCAGAAGCACCTGCTAGGGAGGGATGGAGGGTTGGTGGGATGGAGAGACGGAGGGATGGAGGGTTGGTGGGTTGGTGGGATGGAGGGATGGATGGAGAGACGGAGGGATGGAGGGATGGAAGGTATGGATGATGGGGGGATGGAAGGTATGGATGATGGAGGGATGGAAGGTATGGAGGGACAGAGGGACAGAGGGTACGGAGGGATGGACGTATGGAGGGACGGAAGGTATGGAGGGTTGGAGGGATGCAAAGTATAGAGGGATGGAGGAATGGAGGGATAGAGGGACGGAGGGATGGAAGGTATGGAGGAATGGAGAGATGGAGGGATAGAGAGATGGAGGATTGGAGGGTTGAAGAGATGGAGAGTGTGTGTGTTTTTCTGTGTTCTGACATGTTATAATTGATCGTCAGTGAGTCTCTCGATCTTTTTAAATGTTCTCTCAACGTTCTGGGCGTGTCTGTTATCAGGCTGAGGAGGTTCTTCTCAACGTTCTGGGCGTGTCTGTTATCAGGCTGAGGAGGTTCCTCTCAACGTTCTGGACGTGTCTGTTATCAGGCTGAGGAGGTTCCTCTCAACGTTTGGCGTGTCTGTTATTAGGCTGAGGAGGTCCTCTCAACGTTCTGGACGTGTCTGTTATCAGGCTGGAGGAGGTTCCTCTCAACGTTTCTGGTACGTGTCTGTTATCAGGCTGAGGAGGTTTCCTCTCTAACGTGTCTGGACTGTCTGTTTATAGGCTGAGGAGGTTCCTCTCAACGTTCTGGACGTTGTCTGTTATCAGGCTGAGGAGGTTCTCTCAACGTTCTGGACGTGTCTGTTATCAGGCTGAGGAGGTCCTCTCAACGTTCTGGACGTGTCCTGTTATCAGGCTGAGAGGTTCCTCTCAACGTCCTGCGACGTGTCTGTTATCAGGCTGAGGAGGTTCCTCTCACGTTCTGGCGTGTCTGTTATCAGGCTGAGGAGGTTCCTCTCACGTTCTGGACGTGTCTGTTAATCGGCTGAGGAGTTCCCTCTCAACGTTCTGGGCGTGTCTGTTATCAGGCTGAGGAGGTTCCTCTCAACCGTTCTGGGCGTGTCTGTTATCAGGCTGAGGAGGTTTCCCTCTCAACGTTCTGCGGACGTGTTCTGTTATCAGGCTGAGGAGGTTCCTCTCAACGTTCTGGGCGTGTCTGTTATCAGGCTGAGGAGGTTCCTCTCAACGTTCTGGACGTGTCTGTTATTCAGGCTGCGGAGGTTTGCTGCTCAACGTTCTGGACGTGTCTGTTATCAGGCTGAGGAGTGTTCCTCTCAACGTCTTGGGCGTGTCTGTTTTTAATCAGGCTGAGGAGGTTCCTCTCAACGTTCTGGGCGTGTCTGTTATCAGGCTGAGGAGGTTCCTCTCAACGTTCTGGGCGTGTCTGTTATCAGGCATTTTTCATAAAAATGTTCATACATCAGGTATTCAACCCCTTTGTCATGGCAAGCCTAAATAAGTGCAGGAGTAAAAATATGCTCAACAAGTCACATAAATTGCAGGGATTTTTGAATGACTACCTCATCTCTGTACCCCACACATACAATCGTCTGTAAGGCCCCTCAGTCGAGCAGTGAATATCAAACACAGATTCAACCACAAAGACTAGGGAGGTTTTCCAATGCCTCGCAAAGAAGAGCACCGATTGGTTGTTGGGTCAAAATATCATAAAAAGCAGACAGTGAGCAATGCTGAAGTGAATTTTTTATTTAACCTTTATTTAACCTTTATTTAACTAGGCAAGTCAGTTAAGAACACATTCTTATTTACAATGACGGCCTAGTCCAGCCAAACCCTAACCCGGACAAAGCTGGGTCAATTGTGCGCCACCCTAGGGGATTCCCACAGCCTGGAATCGAACCAGGGTCTGTAGTGATGCCTCTAGCACTGAAATGCAGTGCCTTAGACTGCTGCGCCACTTAAGTCATTAATTACACTTTGGATGGTGTATCAATACACCCAGTCACTACAAAGATACAGGTGTCCTTTCTAACTCAGTTGCCGGAGAGGAAGAAAACCACTCAGGGATTTCACCAATGGTGACTTTTTAAAACAGTTACGGAGTTTAATGGCTGTGATGGGAGAAAGCCGAGGATGGATCAACAACATTGTAGTTACTCCACAACACTAACATAATTGAGTGAAAAGATGGAAGCCTGTACAGAAWAAAAATATTCCATAACATGCATCCTGTTTGCAACACGGCACTATACTGCAAAAAATGTGGCAAACAATTCACTTTTTGTCCTGAATACATAGTGTTATGTTGTATTGGATTTGCCCCAAACATATTACAGAGTACAAGTCTCCATATTTTCAAGCACTGTGGTGTATGCATCATGTTATGGGTATGCTCGTCTTCTACAAGGACTGAGGAGTTTTTCAGGATAAAATTAAATGGAATCGAGCTAAGCACAGGCAAAATCCTAGAGGGAAACCTGGTTCAGTCTGCTTTCCAACAGACACTGGGAGATTAATTCACATTTCAGCAGGACAATATCCTAAAATACAAGATCAAATATACATTTGGAGTTCTTTACTGTTGTGCATTGATATTCTAGTTTTGTCCCTTTAGGGCACCTGTAACCCCCCCCCCCTTGCTTACCTACGTTGAAATGCTTGGAATGTTCTTCCTGTGAAACGCATTAAACAATGCCCACTTTAATTGATACTCCCGTCTCATGTCCTGTCCTTATATTAGTTGTATAAGTAATACAGTGTGTTATACAACACTTACCATGTCGAAAGTGAATGTTCTTGAGTTGCCGAGATACAGTTTTGACTTAAATCTGCTTGAAAATGCATGTCAAGACCTGAAAATGGTTGTCTATCAATGATCATCAGTTTGACATAACTTGGAAGAATTTAGAAAAGAATAATGGGCAAATGTTGCATAGTCCAGGTGTGGAAAGCTCTTAGAAACTTAGAGGATTTACCCAGAAAGACTCACAGCTGTAATCACTGCCAAAGGTGATTCTAACATGTATTGAGTCAGGGGGTGAATACTTATCTAATCAAGATATATTAGTGTTTTATTTTCCATATTTTTTTGTAGAAATGTTTCAATTTTTCTTCCACTTTTAGTCTTTTGTGTAGTTTGTTAACAAAAAATGACAATGAAATCTATTTTAATCCCACTTTGTAATACAACAAGATGTGGAAAAAGTCTAGGCCTGTAACTCACTAGAAAACACCAACAACATGAGCATCAGAGTTCCTGAAAGTAAATTTTAGTAACTCTGTGCTGCCTGCCTGTCCCTGAGACGCTCTATCACCCTCAAATTAAAAACTGGACCTCAAACTGGACCTACTGCTTTGTTTCGTTCTTCCTCTCTAATCAGGGACTGGTTTAGACCTGGGACACCAGGTGGGTGATTCCCCTCTAATCAGGGACTGGTTTAGACCTGGGACACCAGGTGGGTGATTCTCTCGATGGTGCAGCTGTAGAACTTTTTTGAGGATCTGAGGACCCATGCCAAATATTTTCAGTCTCCGGATGGGAAAAAAGGTGTTGTCGTGCCCTCTTCACGACGGTCTTAGTGTGTTTGGACCATGATAGCTCATTGGTTATGTGGACACCAAGTCCACACCAAGTCTTGAGTCACGGCACCAATGTAACTCTGTTGAAGTCACGGCACCAATGTAACTCTGTTGAAGTCAGGGAGCCAACAGATCAGACACCTAACCATATATATATTATTTTTATTTATTTAACCTCTGTTGAAGTCACGGCACCAATGTAACTCTGTTGAAGTCACGGCACCAATGTAACTCTGTTGAAGTCACGGCACCAATGTAACTCTGTTGAAGTCACGGCACAATGTAACTCTGTTGAAGTCACGGCACCAATGTAACTCTGTTGAAGTCACGCACCAATGAACTCTGTTGAAGTCACGGCACCAATGTAACTCTGTTGAAGTCACGGCACCAATGTAACTCTGTTGAAGTCAGACACAGATCCAGACACCTAGCCACATACATATTTTTTATTTTTTATTTAACCTATATTTAACTAGGCTAGGTCAGTTAAGAACAAATTATTTTTTACAATGACGCCCTACCGGGGTACTGTGGGTTAACTGTCTTGTTCAGGTGTTTACCGTCATCACACCTCCACTTAAAGATAGAGATGTGTTGCGTGTGGTGGTTACTGAATTAAAGCCTTACGGACCTGAGGACACAGTGTGAAATGATCATATTCTCATCCCATAAATCCTATTAACTCTAAAACCAAAGCCATGGTAAGTCACATCACTTTGAACTGAGCATTATTATCTAGATCCTTCCTGGGTTTGGAGGAGCAGGAAGAGGAGAGGAGGAGCAGGGGAGGAGAAGGGGAGAGGGGGGGGGGGGGAGAGAGGAGAAGCAGGGGAGGAGAGGGAGAGAGGAGAAGCAGGGGAGGAGAGGAGGAGCAGGGGGAGAAGGGGAGAGGGGGGGGGGGGAGAGGGAGAGAGGAGAAGCAGGGGGGGAGAGGGGAGAGGGAGGAGATGGAGGAGCAGGGGAGGAGAAGGGGAGAGGGGGGGGGGGAGAGGGAGAGAGGACGATCAGGCGGAGGAAGGGGGAAAGGAGGAGGATAGGAGGAGCCGGAGAAGGATATGGGGAAAGAGGAGCAGAATAGGAGGTGAAGAGGAGAGGAGAGGGAGAGGAGGGAGAATAGAGGGGGAGAGCAGCACAGATGTTTATACTGACAAAATGGGGTAAAAATACCATCATGGAGCTTGGATATGATCTCACCCTCTGACATAGTCTAAAGAAATACCATTATGGAGCTTGGATGATGTATTCACCCTCTAGACATAGTCTAAAGAAATACCATTATGAAGCTTGGATGATGTATCTCACCCTCTAGACATAGTCTAAAGAAATACCATCATGGAGCTTGGATGATGTATCTCACCCTCTAGACATAGTCTAAAGAAATACCATTATGGAGCTTGGATGATGTATCTCACCCTCTATGACATAGTCTAAAGAGAAATACCATCATGGAGCTTGGATGATGTATCTCACCCTCTAGACATAGTCCTAAAGAAATACCATTATGGAGCTTGGATGATGTATCTCACCCTCTAGAACATAGTCTAAAGAAATACCATTATGGAGCTTGGATGATGTATCTCACCCTCTAGACATAGTCTAAGAAATACCATTATGGAGCTTGGATGATGTAATCTCACCCTCTAGACATAGTCTAAAGAAATACCATCATGGAGCTTGGATGATGTATCTCACCCTCTAGACATAGTCTAAAGAAATACCATTATGGAGCTTGGATGATGTATCTCACCCTCTAGACATAGTCTAAAGAAATACCATTATGGAGCTTGGATGATGTATCTCACCCTCTAGACATAGTCTAAAGAAATACCATCATGGAGCTTGGATGATGTATCTCACCCTCTAGACATAGTCTAAAGAAATACCATCATGGAGCTGGATGATGTATCTCACCCTCTAGACATAGTCTAA